>NW_026992329.1:0-135276 GCF_028769735.1 Zonotrichia leucophrys gambelii | reverse complement strand
GACCGTCCCCACGCTCGACGGCCGCTCCATGCCCATGGTGTTCCAGGACGTGCTCAAGCCGGGGGTCCGGCGCCGCGTTCCGGGCGAGGGCTGCCGCTGCCGCGTTCCCCGGAGCAGCGCGGGGACCTGGTCATCGAGTTCGAGGTCAAGTTCCCGGAGCGGATCCCGCCCGCCCACAAACCCCTCCTGGAGCAGATCCTGCCCCCGTAGGGACCCCCCAAAACCCCCCCCGGGGGGTGCGGACTCGGGGGGACCCCCCAAAACAGCCCCGGAGCTGGGGGGGGCTCGCTGGGCTCATCCTCATCCTCATCTTCATCCTCATCCTCCGGGGGGTTTGCGGTGTTCTTGTCCCTGATCTCAGGGGGGTTTTGGGGTCACCTCACTCTCCTGGGGGTTTTGGGGTCACCCCACTGTCTCAGGGGGTTTTGGGGTGTCCTTGTTCCCGATCTCAGGGGGGTTTTGGGGTCACCTCAATGTCTCAGGAGGTTTTGGGGTGTCCCTGTCCCCAGTCTCAGAGCTCTGAGAGGTTTTGGGGTCACCTCAATGTCTCAGGGGGTTTTGGGGTGTCCTTGTCCCTGATCTCAGGGGGGTTTTGGGGTCACCCCACTGTCCCTGGGGTTTTGGGGTTCACCCCACTGTCCCTGGGGTTTTGGGGTGTCCTTGTTCCCGATCTCAGGGGGGTTTTGGGGTCACCTCAATGTCTCAGGAGGTTTTGGGGTGTCCCTGTCCCCGGTCTCAGAGCTCTGAGAGGTTTTGGGGTCACCTCAATGTCTCAGGGGGTTTTGGGGTGTCCTTGTTCCTGATCTCAGGGGGGTTTTGGGGTCACCTCACTTTCCTGGGGGTTTTGGGGTCACCTCAATGTCTCAGAGGGTTTTGGGGTGTCCTTGTCTCCAGTGCCTGAGCTTTGAGAGGTTTTGGGGTCACCTCAATGTCTCAGGGGGTTTTGGGGTGTCCTTGTTTCCGATCTCAGGGGGTTTTGGGGTCACCAGAGACATCTCAGAGGGGTTTGGGGTCACCCCACTGTCTCAGAGGGTTTTGGGGTGTCCTTGTCCCCTGTCCCTGATCTCAGGGAGTTTTGGGGTCACCCCGCTGTCCCAGGGGGGTTTTGGGGTCACCTGGTTTGGGGTCACCAGGAACCCTGTCCCTGATGTCTCAGGGGGTTTTGGGTGTCCCTGTCTCTGATCTCAGGGGGTTTAGGGGTCACCTCACTCTCCTGGGGGTTTTGGGGTCACCTCAATGTCTCAGGGGGTTTTGGGGTGTCCTTGTCCCCGATCTCAGGGGGGTTTTGTGGTCACCTGGTTTGGGGTCACCAGAGACATCTCAGAGGGGTTTTGGGGTCACCCCACTGTCCCCGGGGGTTTTGGGGCCACCCCACTGTCTCAGAGGGTTTTGGGGTGTCCCTGTCGCCGATCTCAGGGGGGTTTTGGGGTCACCTGGTTTGGGGTCACCAGAGACATCTCAGAAGAGTTTTGGGGTCACCCCACTGTCCCCGGGGGTTTTGGGGTGTCCTTCTCCCCTGTCCGTGATCTCAGGGGGGTTTGGGGTCACCCCAATGTCTCAGGGGGTTTTGGGGTGTCCTTGTCCCTGATCTCAGAGGGGTTTTGGGGTCACCTGGTTTGGAGTCACCAGGGACAAGGTCTCAGGAGGTTTTGGGGTGTCCTTGTCCCCAGTCTTGAAGCTCAGGGGGTTTTGGGGTCACCCCACTGTCTCAGAGGGTTTTGGGGTGTCCTTGTCCCTGTCCCTGATCTCAGGGGGTTTTGGGGTCACCTCGCTGTCCAGGGGGTTTTGGGGTCACCTGGTTTGGGGTCACCAGAGACATCTCAGAAGGGTTTGGGGTCACCCCACTGTCCCCGGGGGTTTTGGGGTGTCCTTGTCCCCTGTCCGTGATCTCAGAGGGGTTTTGGGGTCACCCCATTGTCCCGGGGGGTTTTGGGGTCACCTCAATGTCTCAGAGGGTTTTGGGGTGTCCCTATCCCCAATCTCAGAGGGTTTTGGGGTGTCCTTGTCCCCTGTCCCCGATCTCAGGGGGTTTTGGGGTCACCTGGTTTGGGGTCACCAGGAACCCTGTCCCTGATGTCTCAGGAGGTTTTGGGGTGTCCTTGTCCCCAGTCTCAGAGCTCAGAGGGGTTTTGGGGTCACCCCACTGTCTCAGGGGGTTTTGGGGTGTCCTTGTCCCCAGTCTCAGAGCTCAGAGGGGTTTTGGGGTCACCTCAATGTCCTGGGGGGCTTTGGGGTGTCCTTGTCCCTGATCTCAGGGGGGTTTTGGGGTCACCTCACTCTCCTGGGGGTTTTGGGGTCACCCCACTGTCTCAGGGGGTTTTGGGGTGTCCCTGTCCCCGATCTCAGGGGGGTTTTGGGGTCACCCCACTGTCCCTGGGGTTTTGGGGTGTCCCTGTCCCCTGTCCGTGATCTCAGGGGGTTTGGGGTCACCCCAATGTCTCAGAGGGTTTTGGGGTGTTCTTGTCCCTGATCTCTGAGGGGTTTTGGGGTCACCTGGTTTGGAGTCACCAGGGACAAGGTCTCAGGAGGTTTTGGGGTGTCCTTGTCCCCAGTCTTGAAGCTCAGGGGGTTTTGGGGTCACCCCACTGTCTCAGAGGGTTTTGGGGTGTCCTTGTCCCCTGTCTCTGATCTCAGGGAGTTTTGGGGTCACCCCGCTGTCCCAGGAGGTTTTGGGGTCACCTGGTTTGGGGTCACCGGGGACCTTGTCCCTGATGTCTCAGGAGGTTTTGGGGTGTCCTTGTCCCCGACCTCAGGAGGTTTTGGGATGTCCCTGTCCCTGATCTCAGGGGGGTTTTGGGGTCACCTGGTTTGGGGTCACCAGGAACCCTGTCCCTGATGTATCAGAGGGTTTTGGGGTGTCCCTGTCCCCAATCTCAGAGCTCTGAGGTGTTTTGGGGTCACCCCCCTGTCTCAGGGGGGTTTTGGGGTGTCCCTGTCCCTGATCTCAGGGGGGTTTTGGGGTCACCTGATTTGGGGTCACCAGGGATATCTCAGAGGAGTTTTGGGGTCACCCCGCAGTCCTGGGGGTTTTGGGGTCACCTCAATGTCTCAGGGGGTTTTGGGGTGTCCTTGTCCCTGATCTCAGGGGGGTTTTGGGGTCACCCCACTGTCCCGGGGGGTTTTGGGGTCACCCCACTGTCCCGGGGGGTTTTGGGGTGTCCTTGTCCCCTGTCCTCAATCTCAGGGGGGTTTTGGGGTGTCCCCTGTCCCCAGTCTCAGAGCTCCAGGGGGTTTTGGGGTCACCTCGCTGTCTCAGAGGGTTTTGGGGTGTCCCTGTCCCCCCACCTCTGCTCTTGGGGTCCCTGGGCATCCTTGTCCCCCCAAATTTGGGGGTCCCCAGGTGTCCTTCTGCCCCCAAATTTGGGGGTCCCCCGGCGCCCTTGTCCCCCCCATTTTGGGGGTCAAGAACATCTGAAGACCCCTCCCCATTTTGGGGGTCCCCAGGTCCTTCTCTCCCCAAATTTGGGGGTCCCCAGGTGTCCTTGACCCCTCCCCATTTTGGGGGTCCCGGGTCCTTGTCCCCCCAATTTCGGGGGTCCCCCAGTGCCCTTGTCCCCCCCATTTTGGGGGTAAAGGACATCTGAAGACCCCTCCCCATTTTGGGGTCCCCAGGTGTCCTTGACCCCCCAATTTCGGGGGTCCCCAGGTGTCCTTGTCCCCCCAATTTTGGGGGTCAAGGACATCTGAAGACCCCTCCCCATTTTGGGGGTCCCCAGGTCCTTGTCCCCCCAATTTTGGGGGTCCCCCAGTGCCCTTGTCCCCCCCAGTTTGGGGGTCAAGAACATCTGAAGACCCCTCCCCATTTTGGGGGTCCCCAGGTGTTCTTGACCCCCCAAATTTGGGGGTCCCCAGATCCTTCTCCCCCCAGTTTTGGGGGTCCCCATGCCCCCCCCCCATTTTGGGATCCCCCTCCCCCTCAGTGCTGTATTTGGGGGAGGGGTCCCCACATCCCCCCCCCCCCTTTTGGGGGCCCCTTCATTGGGGGGGGGGGTCGGGGGGGGGGGGGGGGGCCGCGGGCGGCTCGGGGGGGGGGTGGGGGAGGGGCCCTCGCGGTTTTTGGGGTGAAACCGCCCGGAAAAGGGGCCGAGATTAAAAAACCCTAAAAAACCCTAAAAAGGGGGGTCTGGTTTATTTGGGGAGGGGGCGTCAGAGGGGGGGTGGGGGGGGCACAGAGGGTTTGGGACCTCCCCAAAATCACTCAGGGACCCCTCCCCGTTTTTTTGTGGGCTCTCAATTGGGGGCTCATAACCGCCCCCCCCCCCCCAAAATGGGGGCATGGAGACCCCTCCCCAAATGGGGTTTGGGACCCTGAATGGGGGCATGGAGACCCCTCCCCAAATGGGGTTTGGGGCCCTAAATGGGGGCATGGAGACCCCTCCCCAAATGTGGTTTGGGAACCTAAATGGGGGTATGGAGACCCCTCCTCAAATGGGGTTTGAGACCCTGAATGGGGGCATGGAGACCCCTCCCCAAATGGGGTTTGGAACCCTAAATCGGGTCTGAGACCCCTCCCCAAATGAGGTTTGGGACCCCTCCCCAAATCGGGTTTGGGACCCCTCCTCAAATGGGATTTGGGACCCTGAATGGGGGCATGGAGACCCCTCCTCAAATGTGGTTTGGGAACCAAGATCAGGTCTGGGACCCCTCCCCAAATGGGGTGTGTGACCCCAAATTGGGTCTGTGATCCCAAATGGGGTTTGGGACCCCTATGGGGGCATGGAGACCCCTCCCCAAATGGGGTTTGGGGCCCTAAATGGGGGCATGGAGACCCCTCCCCAAATGTGGTTTGGGAACCTAAATGGGGGCATGGAGACCCCTCCTCAAATGGGGTTTGGGAACCAAAATCGGGTCTGGGACCCCTCCTCAAATGGGGCTTAGGACCCCTCCCCAAATGGGATTTCGGACCCTAAATGGGATTTGTGACCCTTCCCCAAGTTGGGTTTGGGACCCTAAATCAGGTCTGGACCCCTCCTCAAATGGGATTTAGGACCCTGAATGGGATTTGGGACCCCTCCCCAAATAGGGCCTGTGCCTCCTTTGGGGTCTGTCCCCACTCCCTCCTCAAGTGGGGTCTGAGACCCCTCCCCAAATGGGGTTTGGAACCCTAAATGGGGTCTGGGACCCCTCCCCAAATGGGGTTTGTTACCCCAAATCAGGTCTGTCATCCCAAATGGGTTTTGGGACCCCTCCCCAAATGGAATTTGGGACCCTAAGTGTGGTTTGGGACCTTAAATTGGGTTTGGGACCCCTCCCCAAATGGGGGCATGGAGACCCCTCCCCAAATGGGGCTTGGGAACCAAAATCGGGTCTGGGACCCCTCCCCAAATCGGGTTTGGGATCCTAAATGGGTTTTGGGACCCTAAATGGGGTTTGAGACCCCTCCCCAAATGGGAGTTTGGGACCTCTCCACCAATGGGGTCTGAGACCCCCCCCAAAATGGGGGTATGGAGACCCCTCCCCAAATAGGGTTTGGAACCTCAAATGGGGTTTGGGACCTCAAATCGAGTCTGTGATCCCAAATGGGGTTTGGGACCCTGAATCGGGTTTGGGACCCCTCCCCAATGGGGTCTGCCCCCCCCAGGTCCTACCAAAGGTCCAGGAGATGACCCAGGACCTTTCAGGTGTCACCCAGGTGTCCAGGTCCAGGTGCTCAGGTCCCACCAAAGCTCCAGGAGGTCACTTGGACATTCCAGGTGTCACCCAGGTGTCCAGGTCCAGGTGGACCCCAATGTCCAGGTCCTACCAAAGGCCCAGGAGGTCACCCAGGTCCTTTCAGGTGCCACCCAGGTGTCCCAGTCCAGGTGCCCAGGTCCCACCAAAGCTCCAGGAGATCACCCAGGACCTGTCAGAGATCTCAGGATGGACCCAGATCCAGGTGGACCCCAGTGTCCAGGTCCTACCAAAGGTCCAGGAGATGACCCAGGTCCTTTCAGTGGTCACCCAGGTGTCCAAGTCCAGGTGTCCAGGTCCTACCAAAGCTCCAGAACATCACCTGGATCTTCCAGGTGTCACCCAGGTGTCCAGGTCCTACCAGGGGTCCAGGAGATCACCCAGGACCTTTCAGGGGTCTCAGGATGGACCCAGGTCCAGGTGCCCAGGTCCCACCAAAGCTCCAGAACATCACTTGGATGTTCCAGGTGTCACCCAGGTGTCCAGACCCAGGTGGACCCCAGTGTCCAGGTCCTACCAAAGCTCCAGGAGATGACCCAGGACCTTTCAGGTGTCACCCAGGTGTCCAGACCCAGGTGGGCCCCAATGTCCAGGTCCCACCAAAGGTCCAGTAGGTCACCCAGGACCCATCAGGGGTCTCAGGATGGACCCAGATCCAGGTGGACCCCAATGCCCAGGTCCTACCGAAGGTTGAGGAGATGACCCAGGTCCTTTCAGTGGTCACCCAGGTGTCCAAGTCCAGGTGCCCAGGTACCACCAAAGCTCCAGAAGGTCACCCAGGACCCATCAGGGGTCTCAGGATGGATCCAGGTCCAGGTGGACCCCAATGTCCAGGTCCTACCAGGGATCCAGGAGATCACCCAGGACCTGTCAGAGATCTCAGGATGGACCCAGATCCAGGTGGACCCCAATGTCCAGGTCCTACCAAAGGCCCAGGAGGTCACCCAGGTCCTTTCAGGTGTCACCCAGGGGTCCAGGTCCCACCAAAGCTCCAGAATGTCACCTGGACGTTGCAGGTGTCAGCCAGGTGTCCAGGTCCAGGTGGACCCCAATGTCCAGGTCCCACCAAGGGTCCAGAAGATGACCCAGGACCTTCCAGGGGTCACCCAGGTGTCCAGGTCCAGGAGGTGACCCAGGTGTCCAGGTCCTACCAGGGATCCAGGAGATGACCCAGGTCCTTTCAGTGGTCACTCAAGTGTCCAGGTCGAGGTGGACCCCAATGTCCAGGTCCCACCAAAGGTCCAGGAGGTCACCCAGGTCCTTTCAGGTGTCACCCAGGGGTCCAGAACGTGACCCAGGTCCTTCCCTGATGTCCCTCACTGTCCCTGCTGTCCCCACTGTCCCCAGTGTCCCCTCAGTGTCCCCCAATGTCCCCCAGTGCCATCTCAATGTCCCCCACTGCCATCTCAATGTCCCCAATGCCCCCCAGTGTCCCCAAGGTGTCCCCTCAATGTCCCCATTGTCCCCCCTGTCCCCCACTGTCCCTCCCCCCCTCGATGTCCCCATGCTGTCCCCACTGTCCCCTGGCTGTCCCCCGGTGTCCCCTCAATGTCCCCACTGTCCCTGCTGTGCCCGCTGTCCCCTTTGTCCCCCTTTGTCCCCCGGTGTCCCCTGCTGGCCCTGATGTCCCCCAGTGCCATCTCAGTGTCCCCAATGTCCCCCGTGTCCCCTGTGTATCCTGCTGTCCCCCACTGTCCCCTCCTGTCCCTGCTGACCCCCTTTGTCCCCCAATGTCCCCCGCTGTCCCCTCACTGTCCCCCGCTGTCCCCACTGTGCCCTGCTGTCCCCTCAGTGTCCCCCAATGTCCCCTCAGTGCCGCCCCAGTGTCCCCTCGATGTCCCCTCTATCCCCCACTGTCCCCACTGTCCCCTGCTGTCCCCTGGTGTCCCCCGCTGTCCCCCTCTGTCTCCCTTTGTCCCCTCCTGTCCCCGCTGTCCCCCGGTGTCCCCCGATGTCCCCTGCTGTCCCCTGCTATCCCCTGGTGTCCCCCTTCCCCCCCCTTCCCCCCCCTGCTGTCCCCTGGTGTCCCCCTCTGTCCCCCTCTGTCCCCTCCTGTCCCCGCTGTCCCCCGGTGTCCCTTCCCCCCCCTGATGTCCCCCGATGTCCCCGCGGTGTCGCAATCCCCGCGCTGGCCCCGCGCCCGCTCCTTCCCCGAAATGAGGAGCGCGAACCCCGCCCCGCCCCCACCCCGGGCCCCGCCCCCACCCCGGGCCACGCCCCCACCCCGACCGGTGCCACCCCCCCCCTTTGTCACCAGGGTCCCCAAGGTGTCACCCCCAGACCCACCCAGGTGACCACAGGTGACACAAAGTGACCAAAAGTGACCAAAAGTGACCAAAGGTGGCCGGAGGTGGTCACAGGTGGCCAGTGGTGGCCAAAAGTGGCCGGAGGTGGCCAGAGCCCCCCCACCCCCCCTTTTGTCACCAGTGTCCCCAAGGTGTCACCCCCCAGACCCACCCGGGTGACCACAGGTGACCAAAGGTGACCAAAAGGGACCAAAAGTGACCACAGGTGGCCAGAGGTGACCAAAGGTGACAGAAAGTGGCCAAAAGTGACCAAAAGTGACCAAAGGTGGCCACGGGTGACCAAAGGTGGCCAGAGGTGGCCGGAGCCCCCTCACCCCCCCTTTGTCACCAAGGTCCCCAAGGTGTCACCCCCAGACCCACACAGGTGACCAAAGGTGACCAAAGGTGGCCAAAAGTGACCAAAAGGGACCAAAGGTGGCTAAAAGTGACCCAAAGTGGTCACAGGTGGCCGGAGGTGGCCGGAGCCCTCCCCACCCCCCCCTTTGTCACCAGGGTCCCCAAGGTGTCACCCCCAGACCCACACAGGTGACCAAAGGTGACCAAAGGTGGCCAAAAGTGACCAAAAGGGACCAAAGGTGGCCGGAGGTGGTCACAGGTGGCCAGAGGTGGCCAAAAGTGGCCGGAGGTGGCCAGGGGTGACAAAAAGTGACCAAAGGTGGCTGCAGTGGTCGGGGGTGACCGAAAGCAACCAAAAGTGACCAAAAGCGACCAAAAGTGACCAAAAGTGACCAAAAGTGACCAAAGGCGGCCGGAGCGCCCCTCCCCCACCCTGACCCCCCCCACCTTGACCCCTCCTCCCACGGGTGGGGGCGGGGCTGGGGTCACTCATTAACCCCCTCGGTGCCACCCCCATAAAGGGACACGGGACACCCCCCCCGTGTCACTGTCCCCGTGTCCCTGTCCCTGTGTCCCTGTGTCCCTGTCCCTGTCCCTGTCGTTGTCCCTGTCACTGTCCCTGTCGTTGTCGCCGTCGCTGTCGCTGTCGCCGTCGCTGTCCCTGCCCCTGTCGCCGTTGTCGCCATCGTTGTCACCATCGTTGTCGCCGTTGTCGCTGTTGTCGCCGCCGTTGTCGCCATCGTTGTCGCCATCGTTGTCGCCGTTGTCGCCGTCGCTGTCGCCGCGGCCATGGGGGCTCCGGCGCTGCCGCCCCCTCCTCATCTTCATCGCCGGCTCCTCCTCCTCCTCCTGCTCGGATCCCTGGCGCTGCTCGGGACCCCCGCCCGCGCTCAGCTGTGAGAGAGCGGGGACCCCCGCCCCAAATCCCCAACACACCCATGGGACCCCCGCCCCTAATCCCACCCATGGGACCCCCACCCCAAATCCCACCCATGGGACCCCCACCCTAAATCCCATCTATGGGACCCCAACCCAAACCCACCCATGGGACCCCCACCCCAAACCCATCCATGGGACCCCCACCCTTAAACCCATCCATGGGACCCCCACCCCAAATCCCACCCATGGGACCCCCACCCCAAATCCCACCCATGGGACCCCCACCCCAAACCCATCCATGGGACCCCCACCCCAAATCCCACCCATGGGACCCCCACCCAAACCCCACCCATGGGCCCCCCGCCCCAAATCCCACCCCTATCTATGGGACCCCCACTCAAACCCCACCCATGGGACCCCCACCCACCCATCCGTGAGACCCCCAAGCCATGGGACCCCCACGGAATCCCCTTTTTTGGGCCCCCCCACCCATGGGTGCTGTGGGGACGGATTTTGGGGTTTCTGAGTTCCCGAGGTGTTTTTGGGGTAGATTTTGGGGTTTCTGGGTGCTCTGAAGTCGCCAAAATTTTTTGTGAGGTTTCCAAGGTGGTTTTGGTGCAGATTTTGGGGTTTCTGTGTTCCTGAGTTCCCCAGGGTGTTTTTGGGGGCAGATTTTGCAGTTTTGGGGCAGATTTTGGGGTTTCTGAGTTCCCAAGCTGTTTTTGGGGCAGATTTTGGGTTTTTTGGGACAGATTTTGGGGTTTCTGTGTCCTGTGAAGTCCCCAAAGGTTTTGTGAGGCCCCCAAGGTGTTTTTAGGGCAGATTTTGGGGTTTCTGAGTTCCCAAAGTGTTTTTAGGGCAGATTTTGGGGTTCCTGGGTGCTGTGAGTTCCACAAGGTGTTTTTGGTGCAGATTTTGCGGTTTCTGTGTTTCTGAGGTTCTCAAGGTGTTTTTGGGGCAGATTTTGGGGTTTCTGTGTCCTGTGAGGTCACCAAAGGTTTCTGAGTTCCCCAAGCTGTTTTTGGGGCAGATTTTGGGGTTTCTGTGTTTCTGAGGTTCCCAAAGTGTTTCTGAGGCAGATTTTGGGGTTTTGGGGCAGATTTTGGGGTTTCTGCACCCCGTGCCATCCCATTGCCGTCCCCAGGGTGACCATGGTGACCCCAGGCCATTGCTGTCCCCAAGGTGTTTTTGGGGCAAATAATTTTGGGGTTTTTGAGACAGATTTTGGGTTTTCTGAGTTCCCAAGTTGGTTTTGGGGCAGATTTTGGGGTTTCTGTGTTTCTGAGGTTTCCAAGGTGGTCTTGGTGCAGATTTTGGGGTTTTTGGGACAGATTTTGGGGTTTCTGTGTTCCTGAGTTCCCCAGGGTGTTTTTGGGGCAGATTTTGGGGTTTTTGGGGCTGATTTTGGGGTTTCTGTGTCCTGTGAGGTCACTGAAGGTTTCTGAGTTCCCCAAGGTGTTTTTGGGGCAGATTTTGTGGTTTTGGGGGCAGATTTTGGGGTTTCTGTGTTCCTGAGGTTCCCAAAGTGTTTTTGGGACAGATTTTGGGGTTTCTGGGTTCTCTGAGGTCACCAAAGCTTTCTGAGGTCCTCAAGGTGTTTCTGGGGCAGATTTTGGGGTTTCTGTGTTCTGTGAGGTTCCCCAGGCGTTTTTGGGGCAGATTTTGGGGTTTCTGCACCTCATACCATCCCGTTGCCATCCCCAGGGTGACCATGGTGACCCCGCCGTGTCCATCCCCAGGGTGACCATGGTGACCCCACCATTGCCATCCCCAGGGTGACCATGGTGACCCGGCCGTGTCCATCCCCAGGGTGACCATGGTGACCCCACCATGTCTGTCCCCAGGGTGACCATGGTGACCCCAGGCCATTGCCATCCCCAGGGTGACCATGGTGACCCCGCCGTGTCCGTCCACAGGGTGACCATGGTGACCCCAGGCCATTGCTGTCCCCAGGGTGACCATGGTGACCCGGCCGTGTCCATCCCCAGGGTGACCATGGTGGCCCCACCATTGCTGTCCCCAGGGTGACCATGGTGACCCGGCCGTGTCCATCCCCAGGGTGACCATGGTGACCCCTGGCCATTGCTGTCCGCAGGGTGACCATGGTGATCCCACCATTGCCGTCCCCAGGGTGACCATGGTGACCCGGCCGTGTCCATCCCCAGGGTGACCATGGTGACCCGGCCGTGTCCATCCCCAGGGTGACCATGGTGACCCGGCCGTGTCCATCCCCAGGGTGACCATGGTGACCTAGGCCATGTGCCGTCCCAGGGTGACCATGGTGACCCGGCCGTGTCCATCCCCAGGGTGACCATGGTGACCCCTGGCCATTGCTGTCTGAAGGGTGACCATGGTGACCCCACCATGTCTGTCCCCAGGGTGACCATGGTGACCCGGCCGTGTCCGTCCCAGGGTGACCATGGTGACCCCGCCTTGCCATCCCCAGGGTGACCATGGTGACCCCAGGCCATGTCCGTCCACAGGGTGACCATGGTGACCCCTGCCATGTCCGTCCCAGTGTGACCATGGTGACCCGGCCTGTCATCCCCAGGGTGACCATGGTGACCCCGCCATGCTGTCCGCAGGGTGACCATGGTGACCCCGCCATTGCCATCCCCAGGGTGACCATGGTGACCGGCCGTGTCAGTCCCCAGGTGACCATGGTGGACCCCACCATTGCCTTCCCAGGGTGACCATGGTGACCCCGGCTGTGTCCATCCCCAGGGTGACCATGGTGACCCCACCATGTCTGTCCGCAGGGTGACCATGGTGACCCGGCCGTGTCCATCCCCAGGGTGACCATGGTGACCCGGCCGTGTCCATCCCCAGGGTGACCATGGTGGCCCCGGCCTTGCGCTCCACGGTGACCATGGTGCCTAGGCCCCTGTGACCGTCCCCAGGGTGACTCTGGTGACCCCACCATGTCCATCCCCAGGGTGACCATGGTGACCCCAGGCCACTGCCATCCCCAGGGTGACCATGGTGACCCGGCCGTGTCCATCCCCAGGGTGACCATGGTGACCCCTGGCCATTGCTGTCCCTAGTGTGACCATGGTGACCCGGCTGTGTCCATCCCCAGGGTGACCATGGTGACCCCACCATGTCCGTCCCCAGGGTGACCATGGTGACCCGGCCATGTCTGTCCGCAGGGTGACCATGGTGACCCCTGGCCATTGCTGTCCGCAGGGTGACCATGGTGACTTCCCCCAGAAGCGCCAGGTGCTGTTCCGGACCAACGTGGAGCTGAGCCCCGCGCAGGGCATGATGGCCACGGCCACCATCAAGGTACGGCGTCACCTTGTCACCCTGGTCTGTGTCACCATCCCCTGGTCAGTGCCACCATCAAGGTACGGCGTCACCTCCCCATGGTCGGTGTCACCTCCCCTTCTGGTCAGTGTCACCTCCCCTTCTGGTCAGTGTCACCATCCCCTGGCCACGGCCACCATCAAGGTACGGGGTCACCTCCCCATGGTCGGTGTCACCTCCCCATGATCGGTGTCACCTCCCCTTCTGGTCGGTGTCACCTCCCCTTCTGGTCAGTGCCACCTCCCCATGATCAGCGTCACCTCCCCATGATCGGTGTCACCTCCCCATGATCGGTGTCACCTCCCCATGGTCGGTGTCACCTCCCCATGGTCGGTGTCACCTCCCCTTCTGGTCAGTGTCACCACCCCCCTCTGGTCAGTGTCACCTCCCCTTCTGGTCAGTGCCACCATCAAGGTATGGCGTCACCTCCCATGATCAGTGTCACCTCCCCATGGTCGGCGTCACCTCCCCATGATCAGTGTCACCACCCCCCTCTGGTCAGTGTCACCATCAAGCGTCCCCTCCCCATGATCAGTGTCACCTCCCCTTCTGGTCAGTGTCACCATCTCCTGGCCATGGATCAAGGTATGGGGTCACCTCCCCATGATCCAGTGTCACCTCCCCTTCTGGTCTGTGTCACCTCCCACTGGCCATGGCCACCATCAAGGTATGGCGTCACCTCCCCATGATCGGTGTCACCTCCCCATGATCGGTGTCACCTCCCCTTCTGGTCAGTGTCACCATCTCCTGGCCACAGCCACCATCAAGATACAGGGTCACCTACCCTGGGTAGTGTCACCATCCCCTTCTGGTAACTGCCACCACCCTCTGGTCACTGCCACCATCAAGGTACGGGGTCACCTCCCCATGATCGGTGTCACCTCCCCTTCTGGTCAGTGTCACCATCCCCTGGTCAGTGCCACCATCAAGGTACGGGGTCACTCTGTCACCCTGGAAAATGTCACCTTGTCACCCTGGTCAGTGTCACCACCCCCTTCCCGTCACTGCCACCTCCCCATTCCAGTCAGTGCCACCTCCCTTTGGTCAGTGTCACCTCCCCCTGGTAACTGTCACCTCCCCCTGGTCACTGTCACCTCCCCCTTCTGGTCAGTGTCACTGTCCTCTTCTGGTAACTGCCACCACCTCCCTCTGGTCACTGTCATCACCCCCTTATGGTCAGTGTCACCGTCCCCTTCTGGTCACTGCCACCAGCCCCTTCTGGTAACTGTCACCCCCTTATGGTCAGTGTCACCATCAAGGTAGGGTGTCACCTCCCTCCACTGGTCACTGTCACCACCCCTGGTCACTGTCACCACCCCCTTCTGGTCAGTGTCACCTCCCCACCCTGGTCAGTGCCACCATCAAGGTACGGGGTAATCTTGTCACCCTGGTCACTGTCACTGTCCCCTTCTGGTAAGTGCCACCACCCCCTCCGGTCAGTGCCACCCCCTGGTCAGTGTCACCTCCCCTTCTGGTCAGTGTCACCTCCCCACCCTGGTCAGTGTCACCATCAAGGTACAGTGTCACCACCCCCTTCTGGTCACTGCCACCACCCCCTCTGGTCAGTGTCACCTCCCCTTCTGGTCAGTGTCACCTCCCCCTGGTGACCATCACGGGTCACTGTCCCCACGGTCACTGCCCGGGACGGGAAACGGGAACTGACCCTGAGCGGGGGAGGGGAATGGCCGGAGGGGACAGCAGGGTGGGGACAGTGGTCAGTCTGGGGACAGTGGTCACTCTGGGGACAGTGGTCACTGCTGGGGACAGTGGTCAGTGTGGGGACAGTGGTCAGTCCTGGGGACAGTGGTCAGTGCTGGTGTCCATGGGAATGGTCACCTTCAGGTGTCCCCACAGATGTCCTCAATGTCCCCACTGTCCCCAGTGTCCCCAATGTCTCCACTATCCCCCATCCCCATGGATGTCCCCAATCCTCCAATGTCCCCATTGTCTTCAATGTCCCCAATGTCTCCTGTCCCTCTGGATGTCCCCAATGTCCCCAATGTCACCCTGTCCCCAATGCCCCCAATCCCCCAATGTCCCCATTGTCTTCAATGTCCCCAATGTCTCCTGTCCCTCTGGATGTCCCCATTGTCTTCAATGTCCCCAATGTCCCCACTGTCCCCGTGTCCCCAGGTGCCAGCCAAGGCGCTGCCGCAGGCGCCGGGGAAGCGCTTTGTGGCGGTGACAGCGCGGGTGGCCGCGGTGACACTGGAGAAGGTGCTGCTGGTGGCCCTGCAGAGCGGCCACATCTTCGTGCAGACCGACAAACCCATCTACACGCCGGGCAGCACCGGTGAGGGACACCTGGGGACACCTGGGGACACTGCAGGGACACTGCAGGGACAGCTGGGGACATTGGAGGGGATGGGGACACCCAGGGGATGGGGACACTGTGGGGACATCACAGGTGTGGGGACAGCTCAGAGGGCTGGGGACACTGCCAGGGCCACCGATGGATGAGTGGGGACACTGCGGGGACACCTGGGGACATTGGAAGGGATGGGGACACTGCAGGGACAGCTGGGGACATTGGAGGGGATGGGGACACCCCGAGGATGGGGACACTGTGGGGACATTGAAGGGTTGGGGACACCTTGGGGGCTTGGAGACACCACCAGGAGCTCCGGTGAGTGACCCTGAGGACACCTGGGGACACCTGGGGACACTGCAGGGACAGCTGGGGACATTGGAGGGGATGGGGACACCCCGGGGATGGGGACACTGTGGGGACATCACAGGCAGGGGGACACCCTCACCTTGTCCCGTCAACGTCTCCTGTGTCCCCTCACCTTGTGCCCTGTGTCTCCACGTGTCCCCTGTGTCCCCTCCCAGTCCCCTGTGTCCCCTCCCAGTGCTGGCCGTCCCCATGTGTCCCCTCAACTTGTCCCTTGTGTCCCTTAATGCTGTCCCCTCACTTTGTCCCTTGTGTCCCTTCCCATCTTGTTCCCATTGTCCCCTCTCACCTTGTCCCCTATGTCCCCACCCTGTCCTTGTCCCCCCTCACCTTGTCCCCACCTGTCCCCTCACCTTGTCCCCTTTGTCCCCTCTCACCTTGTCCCCCTTGTCCCCTGTGTCCCCTCCCAGTGCTGGCTGTCCCCAAGTGTCCCCTGTGTCCCCTCACCTTGTCCTACATGTCCCCTGTGTCCCGACCCTTCCTTGTCCCCTGTCCCCCCTCACTTTTTCCCCTGTGTCCCCTCACCTTGTCCCCTGTGTCCCCTCACTTTGTCCCCTATGGGGACACTGTGAGTGTCCCCTCTCACCTTGTCCCCTGTGTCCCCTCCCAGTGCTGGCTGTCCCCACGTGTCCCCTCACCTTGTCCCTTGTGTACCGTGACATTGTCCCCTCTCACCTTGTGCCCAAGTGTCCCCTCACGTTGTCCCCTCACTGTCCCCTGTGTCCCCTCAGATTGTCCCCTCACCTTGTCCCCAAGTGTCCCCTGTGTCCCGACCCTGTCCTTGTCCCCTATGTCCCCAAGTGTCCCCTGTGTCCCCTCTCAGTCCCCTGTGTCCCGCCACCTTGTCCCCTGTGTCCCCTCTCACTTTGTCCCCTCCCAGTCCCCTGTCTCCCCTCCAGTGCTGGCTGTCCCCAAGTGTCCCCTGTGTCCCCTCTCACTTTGTCCCTTGTGTCCCCACCCTGTCCTTGCCCCTGTGTCCCCTCACTTTGTCCCCTCACCATCTCCTGTGTCCCCTGTGTTCCCTCACTGTCCCCTGTGTCCCCTCCAGTGCTGGCTGTCCCCAAGTGTCCCCTGTGTCCCCTCACATTGTCCCCTGTGTCCCCTGTGTCCCCTCTCACCCTGTCCCTTGTGTCCCCTCACCTTGTCCCCCTTGTCCCCTGTGTCCCCTCCCAGTGCTGGCTGTCCCCAAGTGTCCCCTGTGTCCCCTTTGTCCCCTCACCTTGTCCCCTGTGTCCTCTGTGTCCCCACCCTGTCCTTGTCCCCTCTCACCTTGTCCCCTCTCAGTCCCCTGTGTCCCCTCCCAGTGCTGGCCTGCCCCCAATTGTCCTGTCACCTTGTCCCCTCACCCTGTCCCCTGTGTCCTCTCACCCTGTCCCTTGTGTCCCCACCCTGTCCTTGTCCCCTCACCTTGTCCCCAGGTGTCCCCTCACATTGTCCCCTGTCCCCCCCTCAGTCCCTTGTCCCTCCTCACCTTGTCCCCTCACCGTGTCCCCTGTGTCCCCTCCAGTGCTGGCTGTCCCCACATGTTCCCTCTCACCTTGTCACCTGTGTCCCCTCACCTTGTCCCCTCACTGCCCCCTGTGTCCCTGTGTCCCCTGTGTCCCCTCACTGTCCCCTGTGTCCCCTCACCTTGTCCCCTCTCACCTTGTCCCCTGTGCTCTCTTACCTTGTCCCCTCTGTCCCCATGTGTCCCCCATGTACCCTCACCTTGTCCCCTCACTGTCCCCTGTGTCCCCTGTGTCCCCACATGTCCCCTGTGTCCCCACATGTCCCCTGTGTCCCCTCACCATGTCCCCTGTGTCCCCTCACTGCCCCTGTGTCCCCACATGTCCCCTGTGTCCCCACATGTCCCCTGTGTCCCCTGTGTCCCCCGTGTCCCCTGTGTCCCCTCACTGTCCCCTGTGTCCCCTCACTGTCCCCTGTGTCTCCTCACTGCCCCCTGTGTCCCCTGTGTCCCCTGTGTCCCCACATGTCCCCTGTGTCCCCTCACTGTCCCCTGTGTCCCCCGCAGTGCTCTGCCGCCTCTTCACTGTGAACCACCTCATGCAGCCAGTGGCCAAGACGGTCACCGTGGAGGTCAAGGTGAGTGCCCTGGGGTGACACACACAGGTGACACACAGGTGACACACACAGGTGACACACAGAGGTGACACGGTGCCACCCGCGTGTCCCCTCAGACGCCCGACAACGTCATCATCAAACAAGTCCTGGTGTCATCTCCGACCAAAAACGGGATCCTGTCCTTCACCCACAACCTGCCCGAGGTCATCAGGTGGGTGGCACCGTCCCCGGGGGTGGCCTGGGGACACCCCTGGCTTGTCACCTCCCTGTCACCTCCCTGTCACCTCCCTGTCACCTCCTCAGCTTGGGCACGTGGACGATTTCGGCCAAATTCGAGGATTCTCCGGATCAGGAATTCAGCACCAAATTCGAGGTCAAGGAATACGGTGGGTGACAGGGAGGGTGGCCTTGGGGACAGCGGGGTGGCGGTGTCACCGATGGTGTCACCATGGTGTCACCGATGGTGTCACCCCGCAGTGCTGCCCAGCTTCGAGGTGTCCCTGGTTCCTGAGAAGAAATTCCTCTACATCGACAGCCAGGAGGACTTCAAGGTGTCCATCCACGCCAGGTGACGCCAAAATGTCCCTTTTTGGGGACAAAAGTGTCCCCTCCGGGGTCACAGATGTGTGAGGGGACAGGGGGACAGCTGGGCTGGGGTGGTGGCACTGGGGACAGGGTGGACTGGGGACAATGGTGGTGGTGGCAGGGATGGGGACATGGGGACAATGGGGATATTGGTGGTGGCAGGGATGGGATGGCAGAGGGGTGGCAGGATGGGGACAATGGTGGTGATAGGGACAGGGGTGACAGGATGGGGACAATGGGGTGACATTGGTGGTGGCAGGGATGGGATGACAAGGACAGGGTGACAGGATGGGGACATGGGGACAATGGGGACATTGGTGGTGGCAGGGATGGGATGGCAGAGGGGTGGCAGGATGGGGACATTGGTGACATTGGTGGTGACAGGGACAGGGGTGGCAGGATGGGGACATGGGGACATTGGTGGCCTTGGTGGTGGCAGGATGGGGACATGGGGACAATGGGGTGACATTGGTGGTGGCAGGGATGGGATGACAGAGGGGTGACAGGATGGGGACATGGGGACAATGGGGTGACATTGGTGGAGGTGGTGGCAGGGATGGGGTGACAGGGACAGGGATGGCACCATGAAGACATTGATGGCATTGATGGTGGCAGGATGGGGACATTGGTGTTGGTGACAGGGATGGGATGGCAGGGGGTGACACCATGGGGACATGGAGACATTGGTGGTGGTGGCAGGGATGGGATGGCAGAGGGGTGGCAGCATGGGGACATGGGGACATTTGTGATGGCAGGGATGGGATGGCAGAGATGGGGTGACAGGATGGGGACATGGGGACATTGGTGGTGGTGGCAGGGATGGGGTGACAGGGGCAGGGTGGCAGGATGGGGGCAGAGTGACACAGTGACAGGGTGACACAGTGACAGGGTGACACAGTGACAGGGTGACAGGGTGACATAGTGACGCAGTGACACAGTGACTGGTCACAGAGTGACACGGTGACACGGTGGCCGTCCCCAGGTACCTGTACGGCAGGAAGGTGGAGGGGATGTGCAGGGTGACAGGGTGACACGGTGACACAGTGACACAGTGACAGGGTGACAGGGTGACACGGTGACAGGGTGACACAGTGACACAGTGACAGGGTGACAGGGTGACACGGTGACAGGGTGACATGGTGACACGGTGACAGTGTGACACGGTGACACGGTGGCCGTCCCCAGGTACCTGTACGGCAGGAAGGTGGATGGGATGTGCACGGTGACAGGGTGACAGCGTGACACAGTGACACGGTGACACAGTGACACAGTGACAGGGTGACACGGTGACAGGGTGACAGGGTGACACGGTGACACGGTGACACGGTGGCTGTCCCCAGGTACCTGTACGGCAGGAAGGTGGAGGGGATGTGCAGGGTGACAGGGTGACAGGGTGACACAGTGACACAGTGACACAGTGACAGGGTGACAGGGTGACACGGTGGCTGTCCCCAGGTACCTGTACGGCAGGAAGGTGGATGGGATGTGCAGGGTGACAGGGTGACAGGGTGACACAGTGACACGGTGACAGTGGGAAATGGTGACACAGTGACACGGTGACAATGGGCAATGGTGACACAGTGACACGGTGACACAGTGACACGGTGACACAGTGACACGGTGACACGGTGGCTGTCCCCAGGTACCTGTATGGCAGGAAGGTGGAGGGGATGTGCAGGGTGACAGGGTGACATGGTGACACAGCGACAGTGTGACAGGGTGACACGGTGACATGGTGACACAGTGACAGGGTGACAGGCTGACACAGTGACAGGGTGACACGGTGACAGGGTGACACGGTGACAGGGTGACAGGGTGACACAGTGACACAGTGACAGGGTGACAGGGTGACACGGTGACACAGTGACAGGGTGACACGGTGGCTGTCCCCAGGTACCTGTACGGCAGGAAGGTGGAGGGGATGTGCAGGGTGACAGGGTGACACAGTGACATGGTGTCAGGGTGACACAGTGACACGGTGACAGGGTGACAGGGTGACACGGTGACACGGTGACACGGTGGCTGTCCCCAGGTACCTGTACGGCAGGAAGGTGGAGGGCATGGCCTTTGTGCTCTTCGGGGTCATGGTGGACGACGAGAGGAGGAGCATCCCCCAGTCCCTGCAGCGCATCCCGGTGAGATGGCATTGTCACTGTCACTGTCACTGTCCCCAACCCTGTCCCGGTGAGCTGGCACTGTCCCCAGGCCTGTCCCCAACTCTGTTCCCAACCCTGTCCCAGTGAGCCTGACACTGTCCTGCAGTTGTGTCCCCAGCTGTGTCCCCAACCCTGGCATTGTCCCTGTCCCTAACCCTGTCCCCAGTGTGTCCCCAATGTGTCCCCAATGTGTCCCCAGGTGCAGGACGGTGACGCCGATGTCCTGCTGTCCCCAATGTGTCCCCAACCCTGTCCCCAGTATGTCCCCAGGTGCAGGATGGTGACACCAACGCCCTGCTGTCCCTAACGTGTCCCCATGTCCCCAGTGTGTCCCCATGTCCCCAATGTGTCCCTAACCCTGTCCCCAATGTCCCCAATGTGTCCCCAGGTGCAGGACGGTGACGCCGATGTCCTGCTGTCCCCAATGTGTCCCCCCATGTCCCCCCCCATGTCCCCAGTGCCCCAATGTCCCCAATGTGTCCCCAGTGTGTCCCCAGGTGCAGGACGGTGACGCCAATGTCCTGTTGTCCCTAACGCTGTCCCCATGTCCCCAGTGTGTCCCCAGTGTGTCCCCAATGTGTCCCCAGTGTATCCCCAGGTGCAGGACGGTGATACTGACGCCCTGTGGTCCCCAACCCTGTCCCCAGTGTGTCCCCAATGTGTCCCTAACCCTGTCCCCAGTGTGTCCCCAGGTGCAGGACGGTGACGCTGATGTCCTGCTGCCCCTGACCCTGTCCCCAATGTGTCCCCAGTATGTCCCCAGGTGCAGGATGGTGACACCAACGCCCTGCTGTCCCCAACCCTGTCCCCAATGTCCCCAATGTGTCCCCAGGTGCAGGACGGTGACGCCGATGTCCTGCTGTCCCCAATGTGTCCCCATGTCCCCAATGTCCCCAATGTCCCCAATGTGTCCCCAGGTGCAGGACGGTGACGCCGATGTCCTGCTGTCCATGGCTCACCTGCGCGAGCGCTTCCCCAAGCCCCAGGAGCTGGTGGGACACTCGCTGTATGTCACTGTCACCGTCATCACCGAGTCAGGTCTGTGCGGGGACACTGGGGGGACATTGGGGGACATTGGGGACATTGGGGACACGGGGGGACATGGAGGACATGGGGGGACACTCGCTGTATGTCACTGTCACCGTCATCACCGAGTCAGGTCTGTGCGGGGACATTGGGGACATTGGGGGACATGGGGGGACATTGGGGACATTGGGGACATTGGGGACATGGGGGGACACTTGCTCTATGTCACTGTCACCGTCATCACCGAGTCAGGTCTGTGCGGGGACATTGGGGACATTGGGGGACATTGGGGGACATTGGGGACATGGGGGACATGGGGGACATTGGGGACATGGGGGGACATGGGGGACATTGGGGACATGGGGGGACATGGGGGACATGGGGGACATGGGGGGACACTCGCTGTATGTCACTGTCACCGTCATCACCGAGTCAGGTCTGTGCGGGGACACTGGGGGACATTGGGGACATTGGGGACATTGGGGACATTGGGGGACATGGGGGGACATGGGGGACAGGGACATAAGGGAGACATGGGGGACATGGGGGGACACTCTCTCTATGTCACTGTCACTGTCATCACCGAGTCAGGTCTGTGTGGGGACATTGGGAGACACAGGGCGACAGGGACAGTGAGGGGACACGGGGGGGACAGCGGGGGGATGGGGGGGACATGGGGAGACATGGGGGGACAGGGACAGTGGGGGGACATGGGGGGGGCACAGGGGGACAGGGGGGACACGGGGGACATGGGGAGACATGGGGGGACAGGGACAGCGGGGATGGGAGGACACCTGGGACAGGGACAGGTGACATGGACACTGCGGTGTCCCCACAGGAGGGTGGCACAGGGACATAGATGGGACAGGGATGGCAAGCATGTGGGGACACCTGAGATGAGGACATGGACCTCAGGTGACACGGCCACCGCTGTGTCCCCACAGGCAGTGACATGGTGGGGTCAATGAGGGGACAGGGACAGCAAGAATGGGGGGACACCTGGGGTGGGGACACGGACCCAGGTGACACGGCCACCACGGTGTCCCCACAGGCAGTGATATGGAGGGACAGGGACAGGGACAGCAAGGATGGGGACAGGGATCTCAGGTGACACGGCCACCGCGGTGTCCCCACAGGCAGTGACATGGAGGGTGGCACGGGGACAGTGAGGATGGGGGGACACCTGAGATGGGGACAGGGAGGTGACACAGCCACCGCGGTGTCCCCACAGGCAGTGACATGGAGGGTGGCAGGGGGACAGTGAGGATGAGGAGACACCTGGGACAAGGAGGTGACACGGCCACCGCCGTGTCCCCACAGGCAGTGACATGGTGGGTGGCAGGGGGACAGTGAGGGGACAGGGATGGCGAGGATGGGGACAGGGACCAGAGGTGACACGGCCACCACGGTGTCCCCACAGGCAGTGACATGGAGGGTGGCACGGGGACATAGATGGGACAGGGTGCATGGGGGCACACCTGAGATGGGGACAGGGAGGTGACACGGCCACCACGGTGTCCCCACAGGCAGTGACATGGTGGACATCCAGGGTGGTGGCAGGGGGACATAGAGGGGACAGGGACCCAGGTGACACGGCCACCCCGGTGTCCCCACAGGAGGGTGGCACAGGGGCATAGAGGGGACAGGGACAGCGAGCATGGGGGGACACCTGAGATGGGGACAGGGAGGTGACACAGCCACCGCGGTGTCCCCACAGGCAGTGACATGGAGTGTGGCAGGGGGACAGTGAAGATGGGGGGGACACCTGGGACAGGGAGGTGACACAGCCACCATAGTGTCCCCACAGGCAGTGACATGGTGGGTGGCAGGGGGACAGTGAGGGGACAGGGATGGCGAGGATGGGGACAGGGACCAGAGGTGACACAGGAGGTGTCCCCACAGGAGGGTGGCAGAGGACAGTGAGGGGACAGGGACAGCGAGGATAGGGACAGGGACCCAGGTGACACGGCCACCACGGTGTCCCCACAGGCAGTGACATGGAGGGTGGCACAGGGACATAGATGGGACAGGGTGGATGGGGGCACACCTGGGGTGGGGACAGGGAGGTGACACGGCCACCGCGGTGTCCCCACAGGCAGTGACATGGTGGAGGCCCAGCTCGGTGACATCAGGATCGTCACGTCCCCCTACAGCATCCACTTCACCCGCACGCCCAAGTACTTCAAGCCGGGGATGCCCTTTGACCTCATGGTTGGTGACACCTTGGGGACAGCGGTGGCCCGGGGTGGTGGCACGGGGTGTCCTGGGCTGGGGACAGGGCACAGCTGGGGGTGGCAGAGCAGTTGGACCCTGGGGGATGTCCCTGTGTCACCTGAGAGGGGCTGGGGACCGTGGGCTGTCCCCGCTGTGTCACTGGGGTGGCACTTCCTAGTGGCAGTGTCCCTTCCCAGTGCCACCACCCCTCTGTGGTGCCACCACCCTTTCCCAGTGTCCCTTCCCGGTGCCACCACCCCTTCCCAGTGTCATTGTCCCCAGTGCCACCACCCTTTCCTGGTGCCACCACCCATTCCCAGTGTCCCTTCCCAGTGCCACCACCCCTTCCCAGTGTCCCTTCCCGGTGCCACCACCCCTTCTCAGTGTCCCCTCCCAGTGCCACCGCCCCTTCCCAGTGTCATTGTCCCTTCCCAGTGTCCCTGCCAAGTGACCCCTCCCAGTGCCACCACCCTTTCCTGGTGCCACCACCCCTTCCCAGTGTCCCCTCCCAGTGCCACCACCCCTTCCCAGTGTCATTGTCCCTTCCCGGTGTCCCTGCCAAGTGTCCCTTCCTGGTGCCACCACCCCTCTGTGGTGCCACCACCCATTCCCAGTGTCCCCTCCCAGTGTCACCGCCCCCTCCCAGTGCCACCACCCCTTCCCGGTGTCACAACCCATTCCAGTGCCACCACCCCTTTCCAGTATCAGTGTCCCCTCCCAGTGCCACCACCCCTTCCCAGTGTCCCCTCCCAGTGCCACCGCCCCTTCCCAGTGTCGCCACCACCCCTTCCTGGTGCCACCACCCATTCCCAGTGTCCCCTCCCAGTGCCACCACCCCTTCCCGGTGTCACCACCCATTCCCAGTGTCCCTTCCCAGTGCCACCACCCCTTCCCGGTGTCACAACCCATTCCAGTGCCACCACCCATTCCCAGTATCAGTGTCCCCTCCCAGTGCCACCACCCCGTCCTAGTGTCATTGTCCCCAGTGCCACCACCCCTTCTCAGTGTCCCTTCCCGATGTCACCACCCCTTCCCAGTATCAGTGTCCCCTCCCAGTGCCACCACCCCTTCCCGGTGTCCCCTCCCAGTGCCACAGCCCCTCCCCAGTGTCCCCTCCTGGTGCCACCACCCCTTCCCAGTGTCCCCTCCAGGTTTATGTCACCAACCCTGGTGTCCCCTCCAGATTTATGTCACCTGGTGTCCCCTCCAGGTTTATGTCAATGTCCCCACCAGGTTTATGTCACCACCCCTGGTGTCCCCCCAGGTTTATGTCGATGTCACCACCAGGTTTATGTCACCATCCCCTCATGTCCCCTTATGTTTATGTCCCCAACCCCAGTGTCCCCTCCAGGTTTATGTCAATGTCACCTCCAGGTTTATGTCACCATCCCTTGGTGTCCCCTGTCACCCCCAGGTTTATGTCACCACCCCTGGTGTCCCCTCCAGGTTTATGTCACCACCCCTGATGTCCCATCCAGGTTTTTGTCACCACTCCTGGTGTCCCCTGTCACCTCCAGGTTTATGTCACCACCCCCTGATGTCCCCTCATGTTTATGTCCCCAACCCCAGTGTCCCCTCCAGGTTTATTGTCACCATTCCTGATGTTCCCTCCAGGTTCATGTCCCCAACCCTTGGTGTCCCCTGTCCCCCCAGGTTTATGTCACCACCCCTGATGTCCCCTGCAGGTTTATGTCACCTTTCCTGGTGTCACCTCCAGGTTTATGTCAATGTCACCACCAGGTTCATGTCCCCAACCCCTGGTGTCCCCTGTCCCTCCAGGTTTATGTCACCAACCCCGACGGGTCCCCGGCGCCGCGTGTCATCGTGCAGGCCGATGGCTTCCAGGGCCAGGTGTCCACCCGGGGCGATGGCACGGCCAGGCTGGTCCTCAACATGCCGGCCACCAAGGACAGCGTCCCCATCACCGTGAGTGGGGACACCGCTGTCACCTCGCCGGGGTGGCACTGATGGGGAGGTGACCGGGGCTTGGGGTGGGTGAGGTGGCCGGAGTGACCAAGGTTGAGGTGGCTGAGGTCAAGACCTCCGTGGTGGCCAAGACCGCCACGATGGCCAAGAACTTTGTGGTGGTCAAGACCACCATGGTGGCCAAGACCTCTATGGAACCCCTATGGTGATCAAGTCCCCCATGAAGGCCAAGATCACCATAGTGGACAAGACCTTTATGGTGGCCAAGTCCTCCATGATGGTTCCTCTATGGAACCTCTATGGTGGCCAAGCCTTCCATGGTGGCCAAGACCTTTATGGTGGGCAAGACTTCTATGGGACCTCTATGGTGGCCAAGACCTCTATGGAGCCCCTATGGTGGCCAAGCCCTCCATGATGGCCAAAGCCTCTATGGTGGCCAAGACCTCTATGGAACTTCTGTGGTGGCCAAGATTGCCATGATGGCCAAGAACTTTGTGGTGGCCAAGCCCTCCATGATGGCCAAGACCTCTATGGAACCCCTATGGTGACCAAGGCCTCCATGGTGGCCAAGACCTCTATGAAACCTCTGTGGTGGCCAAGCCCTCCATGATAACCAAGACCACCATGATGGCCAAGACTTCCATGATGGCCAAGCCCTCTATGGTGGCCAAGACCTCTATGGAACCTCTATGGTGGCCAAGACCTTTGTGGTGGCCAAGACCTCCATGATGACCAAGACCTTTATGGTGGCCAAGCCCTCCATGGTGACCAAGACCTTTATGGAGCACCTATGGTGGCCAAGCCCTCCATGATAACCAAGACCACCCATAGTGGCCAAGACCATTATGGTGGCCAAGCTCTCTATGATAGTTCTTCTCTGGAACATCTATGGTGGCCAAGCCCTCTGAGATGGCCAAGACCACCATGGTGGCCAAGCCCTCCATGATGGCCAAGGCCTCTATGGTGGCCAAGACCTCTATGGAACCTCTATGGTGGCCAAGGCCTCCATGATGGTTCCTCTATGGAACCTCTATGGTGGCCAAGCCCTCCATGATGGTTCCTCTGTGGAACCTCTCTGGTGGCCATGACCTTTATGGAACCTCTATGGTGGCCAAGCCCTCCATGATGGCCAAGGCCTCTATGGTGGCCCAGACCTCTATGGTGGCCAAGTGTCACCATGATAGC
Organism: Zonotrichia leucophrys gambelii; assembly: GCF_028769735.1. Lineage (NCBI taxonomy): Eukaryota > Metazoa > Chordata > Aves > Passeriformes > Passerellidae > Zonotrichia > Zonotrichia leucophrys. Next base: position 108,952 of record NW_026992329.1, on the reverse strand, counting down.
CAAGACCTCTATGGAACCCTATGGCGATCAAGTCCCCCATGAAGGCCAAGACCACCGTAGTGGACAAGACCTCTATGGTGGCCAAGCCCTCCATGATGGTTCCTCTATGGTGGCCAAGCCCTCCATGACAGCCAAGGGCTCTATGGTGGCCAAGACCTCTATGGAACATCTCTGGTGGCCAAGGCCTCCATGATGGTTCCTCTGTGGAACCTCTATGGTGGCCAAGACCTTTATGGAACCTCTGTGGTGTCCAAGCCCTCCATGCTGACCCAGTGCCACCGTGTCCCTCCATGGTGACCCAGTGCCACCCTGTCCAGGCCTATCGCAGCCAGGCCGGCTCGGGCAACTTCCTGCACCTGGCCGTGGCCAAGACCTCCATGATGGCCAAGCTCTCCATGATGGTCAAGGCCTCTATGGTGTCCAAGAACTTTATGGAACCCCTATGGTGACCAAGGCCTCCATGGTGGCCAAGACCTTCATGGTGGCCAAGACCTCTATGGAGTCCCTATGGTATCCAAGGCCTTTATGGTGGCCAAGACCTTTATGGAACCTCTGTGGTGGCCCAGATCTTTATGGTGGCCAAGCCCTCCATGATGGTTCCTGTGTGGAACCTCTCTTGTGGCCAAGTCCTCCATGAAGGCCAAGGCCTCTATTGTAGCCAAGACCTCCATGCATCCTCAATGGTGGCCAAGCCCTCCATGATGGTTCCTCTGTGGAACCTCTATGGTGGCCAAGACCTTTATGGAACCTCTATGGTGGCCATGACCTTTATGGAACCTCTCTGGTGTCCAAGCCCTCCATGATGGTTCCTCTGTGGAACCTCTGTGGTGTCCAAGCCCTCCATGCTGACCCGGTGCCACCATGCCCTCCATGCTGACCCGGTGCCACCGTGTCCCCGTGCCAGGTGCGGACGGCGCAGGAGGGGCTGCCCCCGGAGCGCCAGGCCCGGCAGCAGATGACGGCCCAGGCCTATCGCAGCCAGGCCGGCTCGGGCAACTTCCTGCACCTGGCCGTGGCCGCCACCGAGCTCCAGCCCGGGGACAACCTGGCCGTCAACTTCCACCTCAAGACCAGCGACAACAACGTCCGCAACTCCGTCCCGTTCTTCACCTACCTGGTGGGTACCCGCGGTTCGTCGCTGGTGCCTCCAGCTGGAGCACCTGGAGGTCCTTGAGGGACCTGAGAAGTTCTTGAGGGGTTTGGGATGTCCTTGAGGGGTTTGGGAGGTTCTTGAGGGGTTTGGAAGGTTCCTGAAGGAACTGAGAGATCCTTGAGGGATTTGGGAGGTTCTTGAGGGGGTTGGAAGGTTCCTGAAGGAACTGAGAGATCCTTGAGGGATTTGGGAGGTTCTTGAGGTGTTTTGAAGGTTTCTTGAAGGAACTGAGTGGTTCTTGAGGGGTTTGGGAGATCCTTGAGGGACCTGGCAGGTTCTTGAGGGACTTGGGCGGTCTTGAGGGACCTGGAGGACATTTGGATGATCTTTGGGGGACCTGGGAGATCCTTGAGGGAACTGAGAGTTTCTTGAGGGGGTTGGAAGGTTCCTGAAGGAACTGAGAGATCCTTGAGGGACCTGGGAGGTTCTTGAGGGAACTGAGAGATCCTTGAGGGGTTTGGGGGTCCTTCAGGGGTTTGAAAGGTTCTTGAGGGAACTGAGAGATCCTTGAGGGATTTGGAAGGTTCTTGATGGGTTTGGGAGGTTCTTGAGGGGTTTGGGGAGTTCTTGAGGGGTTTAGGAGGTTCTTGAGGGGTTTGGAAGGTTCTTGAAGGAACCGAGAAGTCCTTGAGGGACCTGGGAGGTCCTTGAGAGACTTGGGTGGTCTTAAGGGACCTGGAGGACATTTGGATGAGCTTTGGGGGACCTGGGAGATCCTTGAGGGAACTGAGAGTTCCTTGAGGGGTTTGGGAGGTTCTTGAGGGAACTGAAAGGTTCTTCAGGGCTTTGGGGGGTCCTTCAGCAGTTTGGAAGGTTCTTGAGGGACTTGAGTGACCTTGAGGGGTCTGGAAGACATTTGGATGATCTTGGGGGGATCTGGGAGGTCCTTGGGGGGTTTGGGAGGTTCTTGAGGGGTCTGGGAGATTCTTGAGGGAACTGAGAGGTTCTTGAGGTATTTGAGGGGTCCTTGAAGGAACTGAGAGGTTCTTGAGGTGTTCGGGAGGTCCCTGAGGGGTTTGGAAGGTCCTTGAGAGGCTTGGGTGGCCTTGAAGTCCTTGAGGTTGCCCTTGAGGGGTCCTGGAGGCCTTGGAGGTGTTTGAGAGGTTCTTGAGGGGTTTGGAAGGTTCTTGAGGAACCTGGAAGGTTCTTGAGGGGTTTGGGAGGTTCCTTGAGGGACCTGAAAGGTTCTTGAGGGATCTGGAAGGTTCTTGAGGGGTCTTGGAAGGTTCTTGAAGGAACTGAGCGATTCTTGAGGGGTTTGGGGAGTTCTTGAGGGGTTTGGGAGGTTCCTTGAGGGACCTGAAAGGTTCTTGAGGGATCTGGGAGGTCCTTGAGGGACTTGGGTGGTCTTGAGGGACCTGGAGGACATTTGGATGATCTTTGGGGGACCTGGGAGATCCTTGAAAGAACTGAGAGTTCCTTGAGGGGTTTGGGGGCTCCTTGAGGGGTTTGGAAGGTTCTTGAAGGAACTGAAAGATCCTTGAGGGGTTTGGAAGGTTCTTGAGGGATCTGGGAGGTTCTTGAGGGGTCTGGGAGGTTCTTGAAGGGTTTTGGAAGGTTCTTGAAGGAACTGAGCGGTTCCTGAGGGGTCTGGGAGGTCCTTGAGAGGACACTGGTGGACGTCCAGGTGCTCCTCACGCTTCGGTTGCCCGCAGATCATGACCAAGGGCCGCATCCTGCGCGCCGGCCGGCAGCGGCACGAGCCCGGCCAGAGCCTGGTGACCATGACCCTGCCGGTGACGCCCGAGCTCATCCCGTCCTTCCGCGTGGTGGCCTTCTACTCGGTGCTGCCCGGCGAGATCGTGGCCGACTCCGTCTGGGTGGACGTCAAGGACACCTGCATGGGCTCCGTGAGTGACCTCCTGGTGGCCCCAGGGTGGTCAAGGGGGGTTTGGAGATGTTGGATGGGTGTTGGTGGTGGTGGAGTGGTTCCTGAGGTTCTTGAGGGGTTTGGAAGGTTCTTGAGGGACGTGGGAGGTTCTTGGAGAAACTGAGAGGTCCTTGAGGGGTTTGGGAGGTCCTTGAGATCCTTGAGGTGGCCCTTGAGGGGTCTTGGAGGCCTTGGAAGTGTTTGGGGGGTCCTTGAGGAGTTTGGGAAGTCCTTGAAGGACCTGAGTTGGCCCTGGTGGGGATTTGGTGTCACTTGTGCGGGTTTGGACACTCCATGAGGAGCTTGGACATCTCCTGGGTGACCCTGGTGGCCCTGGTGACCCAGTGATGACCCAGCCATGAAGCCCATGGCCACCAGCTTCTCCTGGAGGTCCAGATGTGGTGTCTCCCGTGGCGGGGGTGGGACAGAAGTGTCCTTTGGGGACACCTTGGGGACGTCACCTCCCGTGTCCTTGGCAGCTGGTGGTGAAGGCGGCCTCAGAAGGACCTCCACAGGTCCAGGAGCCGGGGGAGGGGATCGAGCTGCTCATCGAGGGCGACCACAAGGCCCACGTGGGGCTGGTGGCCGTGGACAAGGGCGTCTACGTGCTCAACAAGAACAAGATCACCCAGAGCAAGGTGGGTGGGCCCGGCCTTGATGTCCCCAAGGGGTGGTGGTGGCCACCAGGGTTGTCCCTGGTGTCCCATGGTGGTGGCCACCATGGTTGTCCTTGTTCTTGATGTCCTATGGTGGTGGCCACTATGGTTGTTCTTGCTGTTCCTGATATCTCCTGGTGGTGGCCACCATGGTTGTCTCTGCTGTCCCATGGTGGTGGCCATCATAGTTGTCCCTGCTATCCCTGATGGTGGCCACCATGGGATTATACTTGATGTCCCATGGTGGCGGCCACCATGGTTGTCCTTGGGCCTGATGTCCTCTGTTGGTGGCCACCATGGTTGTCCCTGTCCCCATTGTCTCTGGGTGGTGGCCGTGGACAAGGGCGTCTACGTGCTCAGCAAGGATAAGATCACCCAGAGCAAGGTGGGTGGGCCCAGCCTTGATATCCCCTGGTGGTGGCCACCATGGTTGTCCCTGTCTCCATCATCCCCTTGTGGTGGCCACCATGGTTGTCCTTGTTCTTGATGTTCCTTGGTGGTGGCCACCATGGTTGTTCTTGCTGTTCCTGATATCTCCTGGTGGTGGCCACCATGGTTGTCCCTGTCTCCATCATCCCCTGGTGGTGGCCACCATGGTTGTTCTTGCTGTCCCGGCTGTCCCATGGTGGTGGTGGCCCTCATGGTTGTCCATGTCTCCATCATCCCCTGGTGGTGGCCACCATGGTTGTCTCTGATGTCCCATGGTGGTGGCCATCATAGTTGTCCCCATTGTCCCTGGGTGGTGGCGGTGGCCATCACAGCTGTCCTGTCACCTCTGGGTGGTGGCACTGGCTGTCACAGCCATGGTGTCACCTCTGGATGGTGGTGGCCATCACAGCTGTCCCCTTGGTGGCAGGTGTGGGACACAGTGGAGCATGGTGACATCAGCTGTGGTGGCAGTGTCACAGCTGTGGTGTCACCTCTGGGTGGTGGCAGTGTCCCAGTGTCACAGCTGTCCCCTGGCTGGTGGCAGTGTCCCAGCTGTCCCTGTGGTGGCAGTGTCCCAGTGTCACCGCTGTCCCTGTGGTGGCAGGTGTGGGACACAGTGGAGCATGGTGACATCGGTGGTGGTGGCCATCACAGCCATGGTGTCACCTCTGGGTGGTGGCAGTGTCCCAGCTGTCCCCTTGGTGGCAGTGTCACAGCCATGGTGTCACCTCTGGCTGGTGGCAGTGTCCCAGCTGTCCCCTTGGTGGCAGGTGTGGGACACGGTGGAGCAGGGTGACATCGGCTGTGGTGGCAGTGTCACAGCCATGGTGTCACCTCTGGCTGGTGGCAGTGTCACAGCTGTCCCCTTGGTGGCAGTGTCCCAGCTGTCCCCTTGGTGGCAGGTGTGGGACACGGTGGAGCAGGGTGACATCGGCTGTGGTGTCACCCCTGGGTGGTGGCAGTGTCCCAGTGTCCCAGCTGTCCCCTTGGTGGCAGGTGTGGGACACGGTGGAGCGCGGTGACATCGGCTGTGGTGTCACCCCTGGGTGGTGGCAGTGTCCCAGTGTCACAGCTGTCCCCTTGGTGGCAGGTGTGGGACACGGTGGAGCAGGGTGACATCGGCTGTGGTGTCACCCCTGGCTGGTGGCAGTGTCACAGCTGTCCCCTTGGTGGCAGGTGTGGGACACGGTGGAGCAGGGTGACATCGGCTGCACGGCCGGCAGCGGCCGGGACAACGTCGGCGTCTTCGCGGACGCCGGCCTGAGCCTGGCCACCAGCGTGCAGGTGACCACGCCCCAGCGCTCAGGTGGGGACACCGCGGTGGCACCTCGGGGACAGGGGTGGGACCGGGGGGAGGTGGCATCTGACAGGGGTGGCACCTTGGGGACAGCAGGTGGGACCGCAGGGAGGTGGCATCTGACAGGGGTGGCACCTTGGGGATGGAGGAGGTGACATCTCAGGGATGGTGGAGGTGGCACCTTGGGGACAGTGGGTGGGACCGCAGGGAGGTGGCATCTGATAGGGGTGGCACCTTGGGGATGGAGGAGGTGACATCTCAGGGATGGTGGAGGTGGCACCTCGGGGACAGGGGTGGCACCTGCAGGAGGTGGCATCTGACAGGGGTGGCACCTTGGGGATGGAGGAGGTGACATCTCAGGGATGGTGGAGGTGACATCTCAGGGATGGTGGAGGTGACACCTTGGGGATGGAGCAGGGGACAGGGATGATGGAGGAGGTGACACCTTGGGGATGGTGGAGGTGACACCTTGGGGATGGAGCAGGTGACACCTCAGGGATGGTGGAGGTGACACCTTGAGGATGGGAGAGGTGACACCTTGGGCATGGAGCAGGTGACATCTCAGGGATGGGGATGGTGACACCTTGGAGATGGAGGAGGTGACACCTTGGGGATGGAGGAGGTGACACCTTGGGGATGGTGGAGGTGACATCTCAGGGATGGTGGAGGTGACACCTCAGGGATGGTGGAGGTGACACCTTGGGGATGGTGGAGGTGACATCTCAGGGATGGTGGAGGTGACACCTCAGGGAATGGAGCAGGTGACATCTTGGGGATGGAGGAGGTGGCACCTTGGGGATGGAGCAGGGGACAGGGATGGTGGAGCAGGTGACATCTCAGGGATGGGAGAGGTGACATCTAGGGGATGGTGAAGGTGACATTTAGGGGGATGGGGGTGGTGACACCTCAGAGATGGAGGAGGTGACCCTGAACGTTGGGAGGTGACACCTGGGACACCTTGGGGTCCTGACCGGTGTCCCCGCTGTCCCCAGAGCTCCGGTGTCCCCAGCCGGCCAAACGCAAGCGGCGCTCGCTGGCCCTCGCCGAGTACAAGGGCACCAAGGGTAGGTGGCATTGTCCCCAAGGCCACCAGGGTGTCCCCAAGGCCACCAGGGTGTTCCTTCTGTCCCCAATGTCCCCAAGGTCACCAGGATGTCCCCAAAGCCACCAGGGTGTCCCCAAGGTCACCAGGGTGTTCCTTGTCCCCAAGGCCACCAGGGTGTCCCCAAGGTCACCAGGGTGTCCCCAAGGTCACCAGGGTGTTCCTTCTGTCCCCGATGTCCCCAAGGTCACCAGGGTGTCCCCTCTGTCCCCAAGGTCATCTGAATGTCCCTTGTCCCAAAGGTCACCAGGATGTCCGTTGTCCCCAATGTCCCCAAGGTCACCAGGGTGTCTCCTCTGTCCCCAAGGTCATCTGAGTGTTCCTTGCCCCCAATGTCACCAGGGTGTCCCCAAGGTCACCAGGGTGTTCCTTCTGTCCCCGATGTCCCCAAGGTCACCAGGGTGTCCCTTGTCCCAAAGGTCACCAGGATGTTCCTTCTGTCCCCAATGTCCCCAAGGTCACCAGGGTGTCCCCTCTGTCCCCAAGGTCATCTGAGTGTTCCTTGTCCTCAATGTCACCAGAGTGTCCCCAAGGCCACCAGACCGCCCCATGTCCCTGAGGCTGCCCGAGTGTCCCAGACCTTGAGGGACACCAGTGTCCCGTGTTCCTGAGGGCCACCAGAGTGTCCCACTCTCTGAGGTCCCCATGTCCCTGAGGGCCACCAGAACATCCCACAACCCCAAGGTCTCCATGTCCTAAAGAACCACCAGAGTGTCCCCTGTCCCAAAGATCTCCAGAGTGTCCCATGTCCCTGAGGGCCACCAGAATGTCCCATGTTCTTGAGGACCACCAGTGTCCCATGTCCCTGAGGGCCACCAGAACATCCCACAACCCCAAGGTCCCATGCCCTAAAGAGCCACCAGAGTGTCCCCTGTCCCAAAGATCTCCAGAGTGTCCCAGAATGTCCCACACCCCGAGGTCCCCACGTCCTAAAGAGCGACCAGAATGTCCCATGTCCCTGAGGGCCACCACAGTTTCCCATGTCCCAAAGGCCAGCAGTGTCCCATGTCCCAAAGATCTCCAGAGTGTCCCATGTCCCTGAGGGCCACCAGAGTGTCCCACAACCCCAAGGTCTCCATGTCCTAAAGAGCCACCAGAATGTCCCATGTCCCAAAGATCTCCAGAGTGTCCCATGTCCCTGAGGGCCACCAGAACATCCCACAACCCCAAGGTCTCCATGTCCTAAAGAACCACCAGAGTGTCCCCTGTCCCAAAGATCTCCAGAGTGTCCCATGTCCTAAAGAGCCACCAGAATGTCCCACAGCCCTGAGGTCCCCATGTCCTAAAGAGTGACCATAATGTCCCACACCCCTGAGGGCCACCACAGTTTCCCATGTCCCACAGGCCACCAGTGTCTCATGTCCCAAAGATCTCCAGAGTGTCCCATGTCTCTGAGGGTGACCAGAATATCCCATGTCCCAAAGATCTTCAGTCTTCCATGTCCTAAAGGACCACCAGAGTGTCCCACACTCCTGAAGGCCACCAGTGTCCCATGTCCCTGAGGGCCACCAGAACGTCCCACACTCCTGAGGTCCCCATGTCCTATGGAGCCACCAGAGTGTCCCACACCCCAAGGTCCCCATTCCAGAGCCACCAGAGTGTCCCATGTCCCTGAGGGCCACCAGTGTCCCATGTCCAAGGCACCAGTCTCCATGTCTAAAGAACACTAGAGCGTCCATGTCCCAAGAGTCACCAGGTGTCCCACACCCTGAGAGCCACCAGTGTCCCATGTCCCAAAGGCCACCAGAGTCTCCCATGTCCCAAAGATCTCCAGTGTCCCACCTGAAGCCCCAGAGTGTCCACGCCTGAAGGCACGTGTCCCATGTCCCTGAGGGCCACCAGTGTCCCATGTCCCTGAGAGCCACCAGAGTGTCCCATGTCCCAAAGATCTCCAGTGTCCCACACCCCTGAGAGCCACCAGAATGTCCCACACCCCGAGGTCCCCATTCTGAAAGCCACCAGAGTGTCCCATGTCCCTGAGGGCCACCATAGAGTCCCACACCCCAAGGTCTCCATGTCCCAAAGAGTCACCAGAGTGTCCCATATCCCTGAGGGCCACCAGAACATCCCACAGCCTGAAGGCCACCAAGTGTCCCGCACCCCAAGGTCCCATGTCCGAGGCCACCAGGTCGTCCTTCCTGTCTGGTGTCCACCAGCGGCCGAGTACTCGGACAAGCTGCAGAGGAGGTGCTGCGAGGACGGCATGAAGGACAACCCGATGGGACCAGATGCCACCAGAGTGTCCCATGTCCCTCAGAGCCACCAGAATGTCCCATGTCCTAAAGAGCCACCAGAATGTCCCACACCCCAAGGTCCCCATTCCTGAAAGCCACCAGAGTGTCCCACATCCCTGAGAGCCACCAGTGTCCCATGTCCCTGAGGGCCACCAAAGTCTCCCATGTCCCTGAAAGCCACCAGAGTGTCCCATGTCCTTGAGGGCCACCAGAGTGTCCCATGTCCCAAAGATCTCCAGAGTGTCCCATGTCCTAAAGAGCCACCAGAGTGTCCCACACCCCTGAAGGCCACCAGTGTCCCATGTCCCTGAGGGCCACCAGAACGTCCAACACTCCTGAGGTCCCCATGTCCTATAGAGTCACCAGAGTGTCCCATGTCCCTGAGGGCCACCAGAGTGTCCCATGTCCCAAAGGCCACCAGAGTCTCCCATGTCCCAAAGATCTCCAGTGTCCCACACCCCTGAGAGCCACCAGAATGTCCCACACCCCAAGGTCCCCATTCCTGAAAGCCACCAGAGTGTCCCATGTTCCCTGAGGGCCACCAGAGTGTCCCACAACCCCAAGGTCCCATGTCCTAAAGAGCCATCAGAATGTCCCATGTCCCAAAGATCTCCAGAGTCTCCCATGTCCCAAAGATCTCCAGTGTCCCACACCCCTGAGAGCCACCAGAGTGTCCCACACCCCGAGGTCCCCATGTCCCCGAGGGCCACCAGGGCCTGTCCCATCCCTGTCCTGGTGTCCACCAGCGGCCGAGTACTCGGACAAGCTGCAGAGGAGGTGCTGCGAGGACGGCATGAAGGACAACCCGATGGGCCACGGCTGCGAGCAGAGGAGCGAGTACATCCTGGAGGGGACCTCCTGCGTCCGCGCCTTCCTCGACTGCTGCAGATACATCAAGGCCAAGAGGGACCGGCAGAACCTCTTGCCCAGGACCGGCCTGGCCAGAAGCAAGTGCTGGGTCACGGAGGGTGGGAGAAGGTCGGGGAGGTTGGAGGAACCTCGTTGGTGGAGGGTCTCAAGTGGGTTTTGGGGGTTTCTTGGTGGATCTCAGGTGAAGGTGAGCTTGAGAAGAGTTTGGGTGGAGGTTGGGTGTTCTTTGGTGAAGGTCAGGTGGACCTTGGGTGTTCCTTGGGTGTTCCTTGGATATTCTTTGGATGTTCTTTTGGTGTTCTTTGGATGAAGGTCAGGTGAACAGTGGGTGTTCTTTGGATGTTCCTTGGGTGATCCTTAGATGTTCTTTGGTGAAGATCAGGAGAGCCTTGGGTGTTCCTTGGATGGTCCTTGGATGTTCCTTAGATGTTCTTTGGATGTTCCTTGGGTGTTCCTTAGTGAAGGTCAGGTGAACCTTGGGTGTTCTTTGGATGTTCATTGGTGGAATACAGGTGAAGGTGAGCTTGAGAAGAGTTTGGGTGGAGGTTGGGTGTTCTTTGGTGAAGGTCAGGTGGACCTTGGGTGTTCCTTGGATGTTCCTTGGGTGTTCCTTGGGTGTTCCTTGGGTGTTCCTTGGATGTTCTTTGGGTGTTCCTTGGTGAATGTTGGGTGAACCTTGGGTGTTCCTTGGATGTTCTTTGGGTGTTCCTTGGGTGTTCCTTGGACTTTCCCTGGTGGAACGTCAGGTGAACCTCAGGCTCTCCTTGGGTGCTCCTCAGGTGGAGCTTGGGTGAAGGTTGAGAAGGTCTTGGGTGGGTTTTAGGTGTTCACTGGTGAACCACAGGTGAAGGTGAGCTTGAGTAGATCTTGGGTGGAGGTTGGATGTTCTTTGGTGAAGGTCAGGTGAACCTTGGGTGTTCCTTGCATGTTCTTTGGTGAAGGTCAGGTAAACCTTGGATGTTCCTTGGATGTTCCTTGGATGTTCCTTGGGTTGTTCTTTGTGTGTTCCTTGGACATTCCTTGGTGAAGGTCAGGAGAACCTTGGGTGTTCCTTGGGTGTTCCTTGCATGTTCTTTGGACTTTTCCTGATGGAAGCTCGGGTGAACCTCAGGCTCTCCTTGGGTGCTCCTCAGGTGGAGCTTGGATGAAGGTTTGGAATGTCTTGGGTGGGTTTTGGGGGAATCTTGGTGGAACTCAGGTGAAGGTGAGCTTGAGCAAAGTTTGGGTGGAGGTTGGATATTCTTTGGTGAAGGTCAGGTGAACTTTGGGTGTTCCTTGCATGTTCTTTGGTGAAGGTCAGGTAAACCTTGGATGTTCCTTGGATGTTCCTTGGGTTGTTCTTTGTGTGTTCCTTGGACATTCCTTGGTGAAGGTCAGGAGAACCTTGGGTGTTCCTTGGTGAAGGTCAGGTGGACCTTGGGTGTTCCTTGGGTGTTCCTTGCATGTTCTCTGGATGTCCCTTAGATGTTCTTTGGGTGTTCCTTGGGTGCTCCTTGGGTGTTCTTTGGGTGTTCTATGGGTGTTCCTTGGGCATTCTTTGGAGGTTCTTTGGAGGTTCCTTGGCTGTTCCTTGGTGAAGGTCAGGAGAACCTTGGGTGTTCCTTGGATGTTCTTCGGCTGTTCCCTGGATGTTCTTTGGAGGTTCCTTGGGTGTTCCTTGGGTGCTCCTCAGGTGGAGCTTGGGTGAAGGTTGGGAGGGTCTTGGGTGGCTTTGGGCCATTCCTTGCCTGAAGCTCTGGTGGCCCTCAGACATTGCTTCTGAGATCCTTGGACAACCCCTCGGGCAACGCTTGGGTGACCTTGGGCAAGACAAGGGGTGACACTGGGGTGACACAGGGTGACACTGGGTGACACCGGCCCCGCCCAGGGATGTCAGCCCTGAGGCCACCTCCTAGAGGTCCAATGCCACCGCCCGCAGGCCACGAGGACGAGGACCCATTCCTGGCGGACGACGAGATCGCGGTGCGGACGCTGTTCCCCGAGAGCTGGCTCTGGCAGGTGGAGCAGCTGACGGACCCGCCCAACGATCTGGGGTGAGCCTGGAGCTCCTGTCCCACCTCCTGTCCCACCACCCCACGGACCAACCTGGGTATGGTCACCTTGTCCCCATCCAGCTTGGACATGTCTGGAGACCAGGAAGGTCCAACTGTGGGGTTGGGACATCTCTGGGGACCAAGGAGGTTCCATGCTGGGGTTGAGACAAGTTTGGAGACCAGGAAGGTTCTACTGAGGGTTTGGGACCAGAGACGTCCCACTGTGGGGTTGGGACATGTTTGGGGACCAGCAAAGTCCAACTGTGGGTTTGGGACATCTTTGGAACCAAGAAGGTTCTTCTGATGGTTTTGGGACATCTTTGGAGACCAGGAAGGTCCCACAGTGGGGTTGGGACTTCTCTGGGGACCACCAAAGTCCAACTGTGGAGTTTGGGACATCTTTGGAGACCTGGAAAGTCCCATGGTGGCTTTGGGACATCTTTGTGGACCGGAGAAGTCCCATGGAGGGTTTGGGACATCTTTGGAGACCAGGAAGGTTCCGCAGTGGATCTGGGACATCTTTGAGGACCAGAGATGTCCCACTGTGGGTTTGGGACATCTTTGGAGACCAGGGAAGTTCCATGGTGGGGTTGGGACATCTTTGGAGACCAGGAAAGTCCAGCTTTGGGACATCTTTGGAGACCAGGAAGTTCCTATGGTGGCTTTGGGACATCTCTGGAACCAGGGAGGTCCCACTGTGGGGTTGGGACATCTTTGAGGTCCACCAAAGTCCAACTGTGGGGTTTGGGACATCTCTGGAGACCAGGAAGGTCCAGCTGAGGGTGTGGGACATCTTTAGGGACCAGAGAAGTCCCATGGTGACATCCCCTGACCACCTTGGTCTCTCCTGTCTTCTCCAGGATCTCGACCAAGAAGGTGCCCGTGTACCTGCAGGACTCCATCACCACCTGGGAGGTCCTGGCCGTCAGCCTGTCCCCCACCAAAGGTACGGGGGCGTGGAGGACCAGGGGGCTCCTGGGGCCAGCAGAACCTCCCCAAACCTTGTAGGAGGTCCATGAGACCTCAAGGGTCCCCCAAAGCTTGGGGAGGTTCACCAGGATTTGAGGGATCTCCAAAATCCGAGGGGGTGGAGATGCCCCAAAGCCAGGTGGCCATGCTTGGGGTGTGAGGGATCTCCATGGACCTTGAGGGATCTCCCGAACTTTGGGATTCAAGGGGTCTCCTAAACCGTGGGAGGACTCCATGGATCTTGATGGATCTCCCAAACTTTGTGATTCAAGGGGTCTCCTAAACCTTGAGCAGATCCCACAGTTCTTGATGGATCTCCCACACCTTGGGAGGACTCTGTGGGTTTTGATGGATCTTCTAAATCTTGGGAGGACTCTGAGGGTCTTCATGGATCTCCTAAACCTTGGGAGGACTCTGTGGGTTTTGATGGATCTCCCAAACCTTGGGGGAATTCTTGAAGATTCAAGGGATCTTCCAAACCTTGGGAAGACTTTGGGGTCTTGATGGATCTTCCAAACCTTCTGAGGGCTCTGTGGGTTTTGATGGATCTCCCAAACCTTGGGAGGATCCCACAGTTCTTGATGGACCTCCTAAACCTTGTGAGGACTCCCTGGGTTTTGATGGATCTCCTAAACCTTGGGAGAATTCTTGAAGATTCAAGGGATCTTCCAAACCTTGGGAGGGCTCTGTGGGTCTTGATGGATCTTCCAAACCTTGGGAAGACTTTGGGGTCTTGATGGTCTCCCAAACACTTCTGAGGGCTCCGTGGGTTTTGATGGATCTCCCAACCTTGGGAGGATCCCACAGTTCTTGATGGATCTGCTAGATCTTGTGAGGATCTCGTGGCTCTTGATGGATCTCCTAAACCTTGGAGGACTCCATGGATCTTGATGGATCTCCCAGACTTTGGTATTCAAGGGGTCTCCTAAACCTTGAGCAGATCCCACGTTCTTGATGGATCTCCCAAACCTTGTGAGGACTCTGTGGGTCTTGATGGATCTCCTAAACCTTGGTGGATCTCCTAAACCTTGTGAGGCCTCTGGGTCTTGATGGATCTCCCACACCTTGGGAGGATCCCACAGTTCTTGATGGATCTCCTAAACCTTGTGAGGACTCCCTGGGTTTTGATGGATCTCCTAAACCTTGGGAGAATTCTTGAAGATTCAAGGGATCTTCCAAACCTTGGGAGGGCTCTGTGGGTCTTGATGGATCTTCTAAACCTTTAGAAGACTTTGGGGTCTTGATGGATCTTCTAAACCTTGGGAGGACTCTGGGGTTTTGATGGTTCTCCTAAAGCTTGGGTGGGTCCCACAGTTCCTGATGGATCTCCTAAACTTGGGAAGACTTTGGGGTCTTGATGGATCTCCCAAACCTTATGAGGGCTCTGTGGGTTTTGATGGATCTCCCCAACCTTGGGAGGATCCCACAGTTCTTGATGGATCTGCTAGATCTTGTGAGGACTCTGTGGCTCTTGATGGATCTCCTAAACCTTGGGAGGATCCCACAGTTCTTGATGGATCTCTCACACCTTGTGAGGACTCTGTGGGTCTTGATGGATCTCCTAAACCTTGGTGGATCTCCTAAACCTTGTGAGGCCTCTGGGTCTTGATGGATCTCCCACACCTTGGGAGGATCCCACAGTTCTTGATGGATGTCCCAAACCTTTTGAGGACTTTGGGTTTTGATGGATCTCCCAAACCTTGTGAGGACTCTGTGGGTTTTGATGGATCTCCCAAACCTTGTAAGGACTCTGTGGGTCTTGATGGATCTCCCACACCTTTTGAGGACTTTGGGTTTTGATGGATCTCCCACACCTTTTGAGGACTCCCTGCCCTTCCGGGCACCTCAGAAGACCTCGGGGCTGCCTTGAGGACCTGAGGTGTCCCCAACCCCAACCCCTGCCTGTCCCCACCCGCAGGGCTGTGCGTGGCCACCCCGTACGAGATCACGGTGATGAAGAAGTTCTTCATGGACCTCCGCCTGCCCTACTCGGTGGTGAGGAACGAGCAGGTGGAGATCCGCGCCATCCTCTACAACTACATACCGCAGGACATCACGGTCAGTTGGGGGACGTGCTTGTGGGGGGACACCAACCATCACCTTCTCCAGACCTTCGGGTGTGACCTCCTCGTCACCGTCCAGGTGCGCGTGGAGCTGGTCCACAACCCGGACCTGTGCAGCCCCTCCACGGCCAAGCGCAGGTTCCAGCAGATCCTGAAGATCAAGGCCCAGTCCTCGCGCGTCGTCCCCTTCGTCATCGTCCCCCTCAAGCTCGGCCAGCTGGACGTCGAGGTCAAGGCGTCCGTCCGCGACCGATACATGGGCGACGGGGTCAAGAAGAAGCTCCGGGTGGTGGTGAGTGGTCACCGGTGGTGGCATCGATGTTCTTGAGATGTTCCCAGCATGGTGGCATCCATGGTGGCATCCCAGCATGGTGGCATCGATGTTCTTGAGATGTTCCCAGCATGGTGGCATCAATGGTGGCATCCCAGCATGGTGGCATCCATGGTGGCATCCCAGCATGGTGGCATCGATGTTCTTGAGATGTTCCCAGCATGGTGACATCCATGGTGGCATCTCAGCATGGTGGCATCAATGTTCTTGAGATGTTCCCAGCATGGTGGCATCCATGGTGGCATCCCAGCATGGTGGCATCGATGTTCTTGAGATGTTCCCAGCATGGTGGCTCAATGCATCCCAGTGGTGGCATCATGTTTTGAGATGTTCCAGCATGGTGGCATCGTGATGGCATCAATGTCTTGAGATGTTCTCAGCATGAGGCATCCCAGTGCATCCAGCATGGTGGCATCCAGTGATTGTATGTTCTTGAGATGTTCTCACATGGTGGCATCCATGGTGGCATCCCAGCATGGGTGGCATCCATGGTGGCATCTCGAGCATGGTGGCATCGATGTTCTTGAGATGTTCCCAGCATGGTGGCATCCGAGGTGGCATCCATGGTGGCATCCCATGGTGGCGATCCCAGCATGGTGGCATCCATGGTGGCATCTCAGCATGGTGGCATCGATGTTCTTGAGATGTTCTCAGCATGGTGGCATCCATGGTGGCATCCCAGCATGGTGGCATCCATGGTGGCATCCCAGTGTGGTGGCATCGATGTTCTTGAGATGTTCCCAGCATGGTGGCATCAATGGTGGCATCTCAGCATGGTGGCATCAATGTTCTTGAGATGTTCCCAACATGGTGGCATCCATGGTGGCATCCCAGCATGGTGGCATCGATGTTCTTGAGATGTTCCCAGCATGGTGGGATCGATGTTCTTGAGATGTTCTCAGTATGGTGGCATCCATGGTGGGATCCTGGCATCGATGTTCTTGAGATGTTCCCAGCATGCTGGCATCCGTGATGGCATCCCAGCATGGTGGCATCGATGTTCTTGAGATGTTCCCAGCATGGTGGCATCCATGGTGGCATCCCAGCATGGTGGCATCGATGTTCTTGAGATGTTCCCAGCATGGTGGCATCCATGGTGGCATCCCAGCATGGTGGCATCGATGTTCTTGAGATGTTCCCAGCATGGTGGCATCAATGGTGGCATCAATGTTGTTGAGATGTTCCAGCATGGTGGCATCAGTGATGGCATCAATGTTCTTGAGATGTTCTCGTCATGATGGCACCCATGATGGCATCCCAGCATGGTGGCATCCATGGTGGCATCCTGGCATGGTGGCATCGATGTTCTTGAGATATTCTCAACATGGTGGCATCCCAGCATGGTGGCATCTATGTTCTTGAGATGTTCCAGCATGGTGGCATCGGTGATGGCATCTATGTACTTGAGATGTTCTCAGCATGGTGACATCCATGGTGGCATCTCAGCATGGTGGCATCAATGTTCTTGAGATGTTCCCTGCATGGTGGCACCCATGGTGTTCTCCTTCAGTGGTTTTGGGTGGTCACCATGGGTGGGTGGGCCAGGTCCACCTCAGCAGAAGGGGGTGGTGGGTGGTGGCACGTCCAGTCAGCCGTGGTGGCACCAAGGGGTCGGTGTGAGTGGCCAGGTTGGTTTGATTGCATCATTGATTTGGAATTTTTAATCAATATCTTCATTGATCACCTGGATGGGGTCACCAAGGCCAGGCTGACCATGGGACCTGATGCCCTCATTGATTTGGTATTTTTAATCAATACCTTACTTGATTATCTCAATGGTGTCATCAAGTTCATGGGACTTGATGCCCTCATTGATTTGATATTTCTAATCAATACCTTCATTGATCACCTGGATGAGATCAGGATGACCTTGGGACTTGATGCATTCATTGATTTTATATTTTCAATCAATATCTTCATTGATGATCTCGATGGGATCAGGTTGACCATGGGACCTGATGCCCTCATTGATTTGGTATTTTTAATCAATACCTTAATTGATTATCTCAATGGTGTCACCAAGTTCATGGGACTTGATGCCCTCATTGATTTGGTGTTTTCAATCAATATCTTAATTGATGATCTTGATGTGGTCACCAAGGCCAGGATAACCATGGGACTTGATGCCCTCATTGATTTGATATTTTCAATCAATATCTTCATTGTTGGTCTCACCAAAGCCAGACTGACCATGGGACGTTATGTCCTCATTGATTTGTTGTTTTTAATCAATATCTTCATTGATGGTCTGGATGGGATCAGGTTGACCATGGGACTTGATGCCCTCATTGATCTGATATTTTCAATCAATATCTTCATTGATCACCTGGATGGGATCAGGTTGACCTTGGGACTGGATGCATTCAGTGATTTGGTATTTTTAATCAATATCTTCATTGATCACCTGGATGGGATCAGGCTGACCATGGGACCTGATGCCCTCATTGATCTGATATTTTCAATCAATATCTTCATTGATGATCTCAATGGGGTCACCAAGGCCAGGATGACCATGGGACTTGATGCCCTCATTGATTTGACATTTTCAATCAATATCTTCATTGATTACCTGGATGGGATCAGGCTGACCATGGGACTGCATGGTTTCAATCAATATCTTCATTGATGATCTCAATGGGATCTGGTTGACCATGGGACTTGATATTTTCAATCAATGTCTTCATTGATCACCTGGATGGGGTCAGGCTGACCATGGGATTTGATATTTTCAATCAATATCTTCATTGATGATCTCCATGGGGTCAGACTGACCATGGGACTTGATGCTCTCATTGATTTCATATTTTCCATCAATACCTTCATTGATAATCTCAATGGGGTCACCAAGCTCAGGCTGACCATGGGACTTGATGCCCTCATTGATCTGATATTTTCAATCAATATCTTCATTGATCACCTGGATGGGATCAGGTTGACCTTGGGACTGGATGCATTCAGTGATTTGGTATTTTTAATCAATATCTTCATTGATTACCTGGATGGGGTCAGGCTGACCATGGGATTTGATATTTTCAATCAAATCTTCATTGATTACCTGGATGGGATCAGGTTGACCATGGGACTTGATGCTTTCATTGATCTGATATTTTCCATCAATACCTTCATTGATGATCTCCATGGGGTCACCAAGCTCAGGCTGACCATGGGACTTGATGCCCTCATTGATTTGATATTTCTAATCAATATCTTCATTGATGGTCTGGATGGGATCAGGTTGACCATGGGACTGGATGCCCTCATTGATCTGATATTTTCAATCAATACCTTCATTGATGGGATCACCAAAGCCAGGCTGACCATGGGATTCGATGTCCTCATTGATCTGGTGGTTTTAATCAATATCTTCATTGATGGTCTGGATGGGATCAGGTTGACCATGGGACTTGATTGATTTGATATTTTCAATCAATATCTTCATTGATGAGATCACCAAAGCCAGGCTGACCATGGGACTTGATGCCCTCATTGATTTGATATTTTCAATCAATATCTTCATTGATCACCTGGATGGGATCAGGCTGACCATGGGACCTGATGCCCTCATTGATCTGATATTTTTAATCAATATCTTCATTGATGATCTCAATGGGGTCACCAAGGCCAGGATGACCATGGGACTTGATGCCGTTATTGATTTCATATTTTCAATCAATATCTTCATTGATCACCTGGATGGGATCAGGCTGACCATGGGACCTGATGCCCTCATTGATCTGACATTTTCCATCAATACCTTCATTGATGATCTCAATGGTGTCACCAAGGCCAGGCTGACCATGGTGGCCCCACAATGAAGTTGACCGAGACACCAGAGTGACCTTGGTGTCTCCAGGACCTCGGCCACCCGTGTGACCTCCTGGGCTGGTCCCCGTGTGTCCCTGGGGGTACTGGTTTATACTGGGAGGCCTCTCCTGGTGCTCCAGAGGGGTTGGGACGGGGAGGACCCCAGACCCAAGCCCACCTTCAGCTCTGGACTCTGCCCTGCACAGCCCGAGGGGATGCGGCTGGAGAAGACGGTGAAGATCGTGGAGCTGGACCCGCAGAAGAAGGGAGTCAGTGAGTGACATCTCTGGGGAGGTCCCACGGTGGCTTTGGGACATCTCTGGGGTCCATGGAGGTGTCACGGTGGGTTTGGGACATCTTTGGGGTCCATGGAGGTCCCACTGTGGGTTTGGGACATCCTTGGGGTCCATGGAGGTCCCACTGTGGATTTGGGACATCTTTGGGGACCATGGAGGTCCCATGGTGGCTTTGGGACATCTCTGGGGACCAGGAAGGTCCCATGGTGGCTTTGGGACATCTCTGGGACCAGGAAGGTCCCATGGTGGCTTTGGGACATCTCTGGGGACCAGGAAGGTCCCATGGTGGCTTTGGACATCTTTGGGGTCCATGGGGGACCCACTGTGGGGTTGGGATGTCTTTGGCAACCATGGAGGTCCTGTGGTGGCTTTGGGACATCTTTGGAGACCAGGATGTCTCACTGTGGGTTTGGGACATCTTTGGGCACCAAAGAGGTCCCATGGTGGTTTTGGGACATCTTTGGGATCCATGGAGGTGTCACGGTGGGTTTGGGACATCCTTGGGGTCCATGGAGGTCCTGTGGTGGATCTGGGACATCTTTGGGGTCCATGGAGGTCCTGTGGTGGATCTGGGACATCCTTGGGGTCCGTGGAGGTGTCACGGTGGCTTGGGGACATCTTTGGGGTCCATGGGAGTCCCACTGTGGGGTTGGGATGTCTTTGGCAACCATGGAGGTCCTGTGGTGGCTTTGGGACATCATTGGGGTCCATGAAGGTCCTCTGGTGGCTTTGGGACATCTTTGGGGTCCATGGAGGTCCCATGGTGGCTTTGGGACATCTCTGGGGATCAAGGAGGTCCCACGGTGGCTTTGGGACATCCTTGGGGACCATGGAGATCTCACTGTGGGTTTGGGACATCTTTGGGGATTAAAGAGGTCCCATGGTGGCTTTGGGACATCTCTGGGGACCATGGAGGTCCCATGGTGGCTTTGGGACATCTTTGGGGTCCATGGAGGTCCCACCATGGATTTGGGACATCTTTGGGGTCCATGGAGGTCCCACTGTGGGTTTGGGACATCCTTGGGGTCCATGGAGGTCCCATGGTGGTTTTGGGACATCTTTGGGATCCATGGAGGTCCCACGGTGGGTTTGGGACATCTTTGGGGTCCATGGGGGTCCTGTGGTGGCTTTGGGACATCTTTGGAGACCATGGAGGTCCCACCATGGGTCTGGGACATCTTTGGAGACCATGGAGGTCCCACCCATGGGTCTGGGACATCTGGAGGGATCAAGGAGGTTCCTCCAAGCTCAGGTTTGGGACAACTTGGAGAACAAGGGACATCCCACCACGGAACTGGGACATCTCTGGGGACAAGGTCCCACCTCGATGTGGGGCGGGGCTGGGTCACCTCAGGAGAGGACCTGGGGGTCACCACGTCCACCCCACCCCACAGACGGCGTGCAGGAGGAGCGGGTCAAGGCCGCCGACCTCTCGGACATCGTCCCCAACACCGAGTCGGAGACCAAAGTCAGCATCCAGGGTGAGCACCATGGAGATGACACACGTGGGGACAACCCGGCGGTGGGGTGGGACATCCCGAGCGTGACGCGTCCTCTCGTTGGCCCAGGCAACCCCGTGTCCATCATGGTGGAGAAGGCCATCGACGGGGCCAAGCTGAAGCACCTGATCGTGACGCCGTCGGGCTGCGGCGAGCAGAACATGATCGCCATGACGCCCACGGTCATCGCCGTCCACTACCTGGACAGCACCGGGCAGTGGGACACCTTCGGCATCGACCGCCGCGCCGGCGCCGTCGAGCAGATCAAGAAAGGTGGGAGCTTCCGGCGGGGTGGGATGTCCTCAAAATGGTGGGAATGGCACCAAAATGGTGGGAATGGCACCAAATTGATGGGAATGGCAATGAAAGTGGTGGAATGTCCTCAAAATGGTGGGAACGGCAACGAAGGTGGTGGGGATGTCCTCAAAAGGGGTGAGATGTCCTCAAAATGTTGGGAATGGCTTCAAAATGGCGGGAATGTCCTCAAAATGGTGGGATCTGCATTGGAAATGGTGGGAGTGTCCTCAAAATGGTGGGAATGTCCTCAAAATGGTAGAACGGTACCGAAAGTGGTGGGAATGTCCTCAAAATGGTGGGAACGTCCTCTAAATGTGGGAATGGCAACGAAGGTGGTGGGAAATGTCCTCAAAAGGGGTGAGATGTCCTCAAAATGGTGGGAGTGTCCTCAAAATGGTGGGAACGGTAACGAAACTGGTGGAAAGTCCTCAAAGTGGTGGGAGCATCCTCAAAATGGTGGGAATGTCACCAAATTGATGGGAATGGCAATGAAAGTGGTGGGAATGTGCTCTAAATGGTGGGAACGGTAACAAAAGTGGTGGGAATGTCCTCAAAATGGTGGGAACAGTAATGAAAGTAGTGGGAAATGTCCTCAAAAGGGGTGAGATGTTCTCAAAATGGTGGGAATGGCACCAAAATGGCGGGAATGTCCTAAAATGGTGGAATCTGCATTGGAATTGGTGGGAGTGTCCTCAAAATGGTGGGAATGTGCTCTAAATGGTGGAATGGTAACGAAAGTGGTGGGAATGTCCTCAAAATGGTGGGAAGGGCACCGAAATGGTGGGGATGGCAACAAAAGTGGTGGGAATGTCCTCAAAATGGTGGGAACAGTAATGAAAGTAGTGGGAAATGTCCTCAAAACGGTGGAAACGTCCTCAAAAGTGGTGGGAGTGTCCTAAAATGGTGGGAATGTCCTAAAAATTGTGGGGATGTCCTCAAAATGGTGGGAACGTCCTCAAAAGTAGTGGGAGTATCCTCAAAATGGTGGGAATGTCCTCAAAATGGTGGGATCTGCATTGGAAATGGTGGGAATGTCCTCAAAATGGTGGGAATGGCAACGAAATGGTGGGAATGTCCTCAAAATGGTGGAAATGGCCTCAAAATGGTGGGAGTGTCCTAAAAATGGTAGGAATGTCACCAAAATGATGGGAATGGCAATGAAAGTGGTGGGAATGTCCTCAAAATGGTGGAACAGTACCGAGAGTGGTGGGAATGTTCTCAAAATGGCGGGAGCACCCTCAAAATGGTGGGAATGTCACTAAAATGATGGGAATGGCAATGAAAGTGGTGGGAATGTCCTCAAAATTGTGGAATCTGCATTGGAAATGGTGGGAATGTCCTCAAAATGGTGGGAATGTCCTCAAAATGATGGGAACGGCAACGAAAGTGGTGGGGAAGTCCTCAAAACGGTGGAAACGGCAATGAAAGTGGTGGGAATGTGCTCAAAAGGGTGGGAAAGTCCTCAAAATGTTGGGAGTGTCCTCAAAATGGTGGGAATGTCACCAAAATGGTGGGAATGTGCTCTAAATGGTGGAACGGTACCAAAAGTGGTGGAAATGTCCTCAAAATGGTGGGAGTGGCCTCAAAATGGTGGAACGGTAACGAAACTGGTGGGAAAGTCCTCAAAGTGGTGGGAGCATCCTCAAAATGGTGGGAATGTCACCAAAATGGTGGGAACGGCAACGAAAGTGGTGGGAATGTTCTCTAAATGGTGGAGATGTCCTCAAAATTGTGGGGATGTCCTCAAAATGGTGGAATCTACATTGGAAATGGTGGGAGTGTCCTCAAAATGGTGGGGACATCCTCAAATTTGTCATTGCATTGACCAACTGTTGGAGAAAATTGATGGCCTGAAGCCACCACTGGCCACCCCTCATGTTGACCAACAGCTGGAGGACATTGGTGGCCTGAGGGCTCCTCAGCTTGGGTGGGTGCTCTGTGTGTTGACCAACAGTTGGAGAACATTGGTGGCCTGAGGCCACCCCTTGCATTGACCAATTGTTGGAGAACATTGGTGGCCTGAGGCCACCCCTTGCATTGACCAACAGCTGGAGGACATTGGTGGCCTGAGGGTTCCTCAGCTTGGGTGGGTGCTCTTTGTGTTGGCCAATGGTTGGAGAACATTGGTGACCTGAAGCCATCACTGGCCACCCCTTGCATTGACCAATGGTTGGAGAACATTGGTGGCCTGAGGCCATCACTGGCCACCCCTCATATTGGCCAACAGTTGGAGAACATTGGTGGCCTGAAGCCACCTCATGTTGACCAACGATTGGAGAACATTGGTGGCCTGGAGCCACTGCCTGCCACCCCTTGTGTTGACCAATGGCTGGGGAACATTGGTGGCCTGAAGCCACCCCTCATGTTGACCAACAGTTGGAGAACATTGGTGGTCTGAAGCCACCATTGGCCACCCCTCATGTTGGCCAATGGTTGGAGGACATTGGTGGCCTGAGGGTTCCTCAGCTTGGGTGGGTGCTCTTTGTGTTGGCCAATGGTTGGAGGCCATTGGTGACCTGAAGCCACCACTGGCCACTCCTCATGTTGGCCAATGGTTGGAGGCCATTGGTGACCTGAAGCCATCACTGGCCACCGCTCACATTGACCAATGGTTGGAGAACATTGGTGGTCTGAGGCCATCCCTTGCATTGACCAATGGTTGGAGAACATTGATGGCCTGAGGCCACCCCTCATGTTGACCAACAGCTGGAGGTCATTGGTGGCCTGAGGGTTCCTCAGCTTGGGTGGGTGCTCTTTGTGTTGGCCAATGGTTGGAGAACATTGGTGACCTGAAGCCACCACTGGCCACTCCTCATGTTGACCAATGGTTGGAGAACATTGGTGGCCTGAGGCCATCCCTTGCTGTTGACCAATGGTTGTAGAACATTGGTGGTCTGAGGCCATCCCTTGAGTTGACCAACAGCTGGAGGTCATTGGTGGCCTGAGGGCTCCTCAGCTTTGGTGGGTGCTCTGTGTGTTGGCCAATGGTTGGAGAACACTGGTGGCCTGAAGCCACCCCTGGCAACTCCTCATGTTGACCAATGGTTGGAGGCCATTGGTGACCTGAAGCCATCACTGGCCACCCCTTGCATTGACCAATGGTTGGAGAACATTGGAGGCCTGAAGCCACCCCTCATGTTGACCAACAGTTGGAGGTCATTGGTGGCCTGAAGCCACCATTGGCCACCCCTCATGTTGGCCAATGGGTTGGAGGACATTGGTGGCCTGAGGGCTCCTCAGCTTTGGTGGGTGCTCTGTGTGTTGACCAACAGTTGGAGAACATTGGTGGCCTGAGGCCACCCCTCGCATTGACCAACGGTTGGAGAATATTGATGGCCTGAGGCCACCCCTTGCATTGACCAATGGTTGGAGGACATTGGTGGCCTGAAGCCATCACCAGCCACCGCTCACATTGACCAATGGTTGGAGAACATTGGTGGCCTGAGGCCACCCTTCCTGTTGACCAACAGCTGGAGGACATTGATGGCCTGAGGCCACCTCTTGCATTGACCAACAGTTGGAGAACATTGGTGGCCTGAGGGCTCCTCAGCTTTGGTGGGTGCTCTTTGTGTTGGCCAATGGTTGGAGAACATTGGTGACCTGAAGCCATCACTGGCCACCGCTCACATTGACCAATGGTTGGAGGACATTGGTGGCCTGAGGCCATCCCTTGTGGTGACCAATGGTTGGAGAACATTGGTGGCCTGAGGCCATCCCTTGAGTTGACCAATGGTTGGAGAACATTGGTGGCCTGAGGCCACCCTTCCTGTTGACCAACGGTTGGAGAACATTGGTGGCCTGAGGCCACCCTTCCTGTTGACCAACGGTTGGAGGACATTGGTGGCCTGAGGCCATCCCTTGTGTTGACCAACAGCTGGAGAACATTGGTGGCCCTGAGGCCACCTCTTGCATTGACCAACAGTTGGAGAACATTGGTGGCCTGAGGCCACCCCTTGTGTTGACCAACGGTTGGAGAACATTGGTGGCCTGAGGCCATCCCTTGTGTTGGCCAACAGCTGGAGAACATTGGTGGCCTGAAGCCCACCCAGGCCACCCCTGACATTGACCAAGGGCCACCTCCTCGCAGGTTACACCCAGCAGTTGGCCTTCCGCAAGCCCGACAGCTCCTACGCCGCCTTCACCGATCGCCCCTCCAGCACCTGGTGAGGAACCTCCTCCCACCACCACCACCACCACCACCATCACCCAGCCTGGTGTGACCCTCAGGTGTCCCCATCTCCAGGCTGACCGCCTACGTGGTGAAGGTGTTCGCCATGGCCAGGAAGCTGACGGACATCGAGCACGACGAGATCTGCGGCCCCATCAAGTGGCTCATCCTCAACAAGCAGAAGCCGGACGGGGTCTTCCAGGAGGACGCGCCCGTCATCCACAAGGAGATGGTGGTAAGGGGACACCTCAGCCTGTCCCTGGTGGTGGCCGAAGCTTGAGGGACCTTGGGTGGAGGGTGGGAGGATTTGTGAGGGGTTTGGGTGAAGATCGAGTGAACTTTGGGTGTTCCTTGGGTGAAGGTCAGATGTTCCTTAGATGGTTTTTGGGTGTTCCTTGGATGTTCCTGGGGTGAAGGTCAGATGTTCCTTGGATGTTCCTGGGGTGAAGGTCAGGTGAACCTCAGGAATTCTTCAAGCGTTCCTTGGTTGAAGGTCAGGTGGGTTTTGGGTGTCCCTTGGGTGAAGATCAGAAGTTCCTTGGGTGTTTTTTGGGTGTTCCTTGGGTGTTCCTTGGGTGAAGGTCAGATGTTCCTTAGATGGTTTTTGGGTGTTCCTTGGATGTTCCTTGGGTGAAGGTCAGGTGAACCTCAGGAATTCTTGGAGTGTCCCTTGGTTGAAGTTTGGGTGGGTTTTCGGTGAAGGTCTGGTGAACTTTGGGTGTTCCTTGGGTGAAGGTCAAGTGTTGCTTAGATGGTTTTTTGGTGTTCCTTGGACGTTCCTTGGGTGAAGGTCAGGTGACCCTCAAGAATTCATTGAGTGTTCCTTGGCTGGAGTTTGGGTGGGTTTTGGGTGTTCCTTGGTTGAAGTTCAGATGTTCCTTGGGTGTTCCTTGGGTGAAAGTCAGATGTTCCTTGGGTGAAGTTCCTTGGGTGAAGATCAGGTGTTCCTTGGGTGGTTTTTGGGTGTTCCTTGGACATTCCTTGGGTAAAGGTCAGGTGAACCTCAGGAATTCTTCAAGCGTTCCTTGGTTGAAGTTCAGGTGGGTTTTGGGTGTTCCTTGGGTGAAGATCAGATGTTCCTTAGATGGTTTTTGGGTGTTCCTTGGGTGAAGGTCAGGTGAACCTCAGGAATTCTTGGAGTGTCCCTTGGTTGAAGTTTGGGTGGGTTTTCGGTGAAGGTCTGGTGAACTTTGGGTGTTCCTTGGGTGAAGGTCAAGTGTTGCTTAGATGGTTTTTTGGTGTTCCTTGGACGTTCCTTGGGTGAAGGTCAGATGTTCCTTGGAGTTGGGTGAAGGTCCGGTGAACTTCATGAATTCATTGAGTCTTCCTTGGTTGAAGTTCAGGTGGGGTTTGGGAGTTCCTTGCCTGAAGGTCAGGTGTTCCTTGGGTGTCCCTTGGGTGGTTTTTGGGTGTTCTTTGGACATTCCTTGGGTAAAGGTCAGGTGAACCTCAGGAATTCTTCAAGCGTTCCTTGGTTGAAGTTCAGGTGGGTTTTGGGTATTCCTTGCCTGAAGGTCAGATGTTCCTTGGGTGTTCCTTGGGTGAAAGTCAGATGTTCCTTGGGTGAAGTTCCTTGGGTGAAGGTCAGGTGTTCCTTGGGTGTTTTTTGGGTGTTCCTTGGACATTCCTTGGGTGAAGGTCAGGTGAACCTCAGGAATTCTTCAAGTGTTCCTTGGTTGAAGTTCAGGTGGGTTTTGGGTGTTCCTTGAGTGAAGATCAGATGTTCCTTAGATGGTTTTTGGGTGTTCCTTGGGTGAAGGTCAGGTGAACCTCAGGAATTCTTGGAGTGTCCCTTGGTTGAAGTTCAGGTGGGTTTTGGGTGAAGGTCTGGTGAACTTTGGGTGTTCCTTGGGTGAAGGTCAAGTGTTGCTTAGATGGTTTTTTGGTGTTCCTTGGACGTTCCTTGGGTGAAGGTCAGGTGACCCTCAAGAATTCATTGAGTGTTCCTTGGCTGGAGTTTGGGTGGGTTTTGGGTGTTCCTTGGTTGAAGTTCAGATGTTCCTTGGGTGTTCCTTGGGTGAAAGTCAGATGTTCCTTGGGTGAAGTTCCTTGGGTGAAGGTCAGGTGTTCCTTGGGTGTTCCTTGGGTGGTTTTTGGGTGTTCCTTGGACATTCCTCGGGTGAAGGTCAGGTGAACCTCAGGAACTCTTCAAGCGTTCCTTGGTTGAAGTTCAGGTGGGTTTTGGGTGTTCCTTGAGTGAAGATCAGATGTTCCTTAGATGGTTTTTGGGTGTTCCTTGGATGTTCCTTGGGTGAAGGTCAGGTGAACCTCAGGAATTCTTGGAGTGTCCCTTGGTTGAGGTTTGGGTGGGTTTTGGGTGAAGGTCTGGTGAACTTTGGGTGTTCCTTGGACGTTCCTTGGGTGAAGGTCAGGTGAACCTCAGGAATTCTTCAAGCGTTCCTTGGTTGAAGTTCAGGTGGGGTTTGGGTGTTCCTTGATTGTCCCTTGGCTGTTCCTCACCTGAAGGTCAGATGAAGGTCAGATACCCTTTGGATGTCCCTTGGGTGAAGTTTGAGGGTCCATTTGGTGTCCCTTGGATGTTCCTTGTGTGAAGGTCAGGTGAAGGTCAAACACTGCTTAGGTGTCCCTTGGGTGTCCTTTGAGTGTCCCTTGAGTGCTCCTCACCTGAAGGTCTGGTGAAGGTCAGATGTTCTTTGGATGTCCCTTGGGTCTCCCTTGGGTGTTCTTTGGGTGTTCTTTGGATGTTCCTTGGCTGTTCCTCATCTGAAGGTCAGATGAAGGTCAGATACCCTTTGGATGTCCCTTGGGTGACATCCAAGTGTCCCTTGGATGTTCCTCACCTGAAGGTCTGGTGAAGATCAGATGTTCTTTGGATGTCCTTTGGGTGCCCCTTGGGTGTTCTTTGGATGTTCCTTGGATGTTCCTCACCTGAAGGTCAGGTGAAGGTCAGATGTTCTTTGGCTGTCCCTTGGGTCTCCCTTGGGTGTTCTTTGGATGTTCCTTTCCTGAAGGTCAGGTGAAGGTCAGATGCACTTTGGATGTCCCTTGGGTGTCCTTTGGGTGCCCCTTGGGTGTTCTTTGGGTGTTCTTTGGATGTTCTTTGGATGTTCCTCACCTGAAGGTCAGGTGAAGGTCAGGTGAAGGTGAGATAACCTTTGAATGTCCCTTGAATGTTCCTCACCTGAAGGTCAGGTGAAGGTCAGATACCCTTTGGATGTCCCTTGGGTGAAGTTTGAGTGTCCCTTGGGTGTTCTTTGGGTGTCCCTTGGATGTTCCTTGCGTGAAGGTCAGGTGAAGGTCAGATGCACTTTGGATGTCCCTTGGGTGTCCTTTGGGTGCCCCTTGGGTGTTCTTTGGATGTTCTTTGGATGTTCCTCACCTGAAGGTCAGGTGAAGGTCAGGTGAAGGTGAGATAACCTTTGAATGTCCCTTGAATGTTCCTCACCTGAAGGTCAGATGAAGGTCAGATGTTCTTTGGATGTCCCTTGGGTCTCCCTTGGGTGTCCATTGGGTGTCCCTTGATTGTCCCTTGGGTGTTCCTCACCTGAAGGTCAGATGAAGGTCAGATGTTCTTTGGATGTCCCTTGGGTGTCCTTTGGGTGTCCATTGGGTGTCCCTTGATTGTCCCTTGGTTTTTCCTCACCTGAAGGTCAGATGTTCTTTGGATGTCCCTTGGGTCTCCTTTGGGTGTCCATTGGGTGTCCCTTGATTGTCCCTTGGGTGTTCCTCACCTGAAGGTCAGGTGAAGGTCAGGTGAAGGTCAGATAACCTTTGAATGTCCCTTGGTTTTTCCTCACCTGAAGGTCAGATGAAGGTCAGACACCTTTGGGTGTCCCTTGGGTGTCCCTTGGCCGTCCCTCAGACCAGCCAAGGACAGATCTTTGCAATGACCTCCTGGTGGACCACCAGAGATTTGAAAACCCCAATCCTGAGGTTTTTTCCCTCATTTCCGTCCCCCAGGGCGGCTACGTCGGCGCCGAGCCCGAGGTGTCCCTCACCTCCTTCGTCCTCATCGCCCTCGAGGAGGCACGGGACGTCTGCAAGGACCACGTCAACGTGAGTGACCCCACAGGTGACGTTCCTGAGGTTCCACACCGTCACGGAAGCCACCTGAGATACCGAATTCTCCATCCTTGGTTCTCCAGAGCTTGGAGGAGAGCATCAACAAGGCCGCCGGGTTCCTGGCGCGGCGCTACGAGGGCCTGGCCCGGCCCTACACGGTGGCCCTGGCGTCCTACGCGCTGGCCCTGGCCGGGAAGCTCAAGAGCGAGAGGGTCCTCACCAAGTTCTCCAAAGGTGAGACCTCAACAGGGGTCAAATCGGGGTGAAAGGAGGTGGGTTTGGGTTCTCCAAATGTTCTCCAAAGGTGAGACCTCAACAGGGGTCAAATTGGGGTGAAAGGAGGTGGGTTTGGGTTCTCCAAAGGTTCTCCAAAGGTGACACCAAAACTGGGGTGGAAATTGGTCAAAATTGGGGTGAAAGGAGGTGGGTTTGGGTTCTCCAAAGGTTCTCCAAAGGTGAGACCTCAACAGGGGTCAAATTGGGGTAAAAGAACGTAGATTTGGGTTCTCCAAAGGTTCTCCAAAGGTGACACCAAAACTGGGGTGGAAATTGGTCAAATTGGGGTGAAAGGAGGTGGGTTTGGGTCTTCAGGAGGTTCTCCAAAGGTGACATCTCAAGAGGGGTCAAACTGGGGTAAAAGAACCTAGATTTGGGTTCTCCAAAGGTTCTCCAAAGGTGAGACCTCAACAGGGGTCAAATTGGGGTGAAAGGAGGTGGGTTTGGGTTCTCATGAGGTTCTCCAAAGGTGACATCTCAAGAGGGGTCAAATCGGGGTAAAAGAACCTAGATTGGGGTTCTCCAAAGGTTCTCCAAAGGTGACACCAAACCTGGGGTGGAAATTGGTCAAATTGGGGTGAAAGGAGGTTGTTCTGGGTTCTCCAAAGGTTCTCCAAAGGTTCTCCAAAGGTGACATCTCAAGAGGGGTCAAATTGGGGTGAAAGGAGGTGGGTTTGGGTTCTCATGAAGTTCTCCAAAGGTGACACCAAAACTGGGGTGGAAATTGGTCAGAATTGGGGTGAAAGGAGGTGGGTTTGGGTTCTCCAAAGGTTCTCCAAAGGTGACATCTCAAGAGGGATCAAACTGGGGTAAAAGAACCTAGATTTGGGTTCTCCAAAGGTTCTCCAAAGGTTCTCCAAAGGTGACACCAAACCTGGGGTGGAAATTGGTCAAATTGGGGTGAAAGGAGGTGGGTTTGGGTTCTCCAAAGGTTCTCCAAAGGTTCTCCAAAGGTTCTCCAAAGGTGGCATCTCAAGAGGGTCAAATCGAGGTGAAAGGAGGTGGATTTGGGTTCTCCAAAGATTCTCCAAAGGTGACACCAAAACTGGGGTAGAAGTTGGTCAAAATTGGGGGGAAAGGAGGTGGGTTTGGGTTCTCACAAGGTTCTCCAAAGGTGACACCAAAACTGGGTGGAAATTGGTCAGAATTGGGTGAAAGGAGGTGGGTTTGGATCTTCAAGAAGTTCTCCAAAGGTGAGACCTCAACAGGGGTCAAATTGGGGTAAAAGAACGTAGATTTGGATTCTCCAAAGGTTCTCCAAAGGTGACGCCAAACCTGGGGTGGAAATTGGTCAAAATTGGGGTGAAAGGAGGTGGGTTTGGGTCTTCAAGAGGTTCTCCAAAGGTGACATCTCAACAGGGGTCAAACTGGGGTAAAAGAACCTAGATTGGGGTTCTCCAAAGGTTCTCCAAAGGTGACACCAAAACTGGGGTGGAAATTGGTCAAAATTGGGGTGAAAGGAGGTGGGTTTGTGTTCTCCAAAGGTTCTCCAAATGTTCTCCAAAGGTGACACCAAAACTGGGGTGGAAATTGGACAAAATTGGGGTGAAAGGAGGTGGGTTTGGGTCTTCAAGAGGTTCTCCAAAGGTGACATCTCAAGAGGGGTCAAATTTGGGGTGAAAGGAGGTGGATTTGGGTCCTCACGAAGTTCTCCAAAGGTGAGACCTCAATAGGGGTCAAATTGGGGTGAAAGGAGGTGGGTTTGGGTTCTCCAAAGGTTCTCCAAAGGTGACATCTCACCTTGGGGTTAAAGTGGATGAAACTGGGGTGAAGGGAGGTGCTCTTGAGGTTCTCCTGAGGTTCTCCAAAATGGAATCCTCACCCAGGGCTGGAATTTGGGGTCAGGGGAGGTGGTTTTGGGTCCTCTTGAGGTTCTCCAAATCAGGTTTTGGGTTCTCCTGAGGTTCTCCAACCTCACCTTGGGGTTAAATGAGATGAAACTGGGGTCAGAGGAGATGGTTTTGGGTCCTTCTGAGGTTCTCCAAATCAGGTTTTGGGTTCTCCTGAGGTTCTCCAAGGTGACATCTCACCTTGGGGTTAAAAGGGATGAAACTGGGGTGAAGGGAGGTGGTTTTGGGTTCTCTTGAGGTTCTCCTGAGGTTCTCCAGAACTGAATCCTCACCCAGGGCTGGAATTTGGGGTCAGAGGAGGTGCTTTTGTGTCCTCCTCACCTTCTCCAGCAGTGATTTAGAACCCTCCCGAGATACCACCTCACCCGGGGCTGTACCTTTGTGGCGGGGCCGAGGTGGCCTGGTGGAGGTCCCTGGTGACCCAAGGGCTGTCCCCGATGTCCCCGCAGGTGGGGCCAGCTGGGAGGAGCGCAACGCCCGCACCTTCAACATCGAGGGCACGTCCTACGCGCTGCTGGCCCTGCTGGAGATGGACAGGTCCCAGCTGGCCGGGCCGGTGGTGCGCTGGTTGGCCCAGCAGAACTACTACGGAGGAGGTTACGGGTCCACCCAGGTGGGACATCCTGGGGACATCCCTGGTGGTGATGGTGGGACAGGGGTGGGAGTTGGGGTTTCGGGACAGCGTGGGTGGCACAGGAGGGGAAGGTCAGGCAGAAGAGGTTGGGGTGGTCCAGGTGGTGTCACCAAGGCTTGGTGGCACCAATGTGACCTTGAGGTGACTCAGAAGAGTTCAGGGTGGTCCAGGTGGTGTCACCAAGGCTTGGTGGCACCAATGTGACCTCAAGGTCACGCAGAAGGTCTGGTGGGTTCTCCACCAGTGTCCCAAGTCCTGGTGACCCCAGTGTCCTCTCAAGCCACCCAGGAGAACTTGTGGGTTCTCCACCAGTGTCACCAAGCTCTGGTGGCACCAATGTCACCTGAAGGTTGCTCTGAAGAGGTTGGGGTGGTCCAGGTGGTGTCACCAAGCTCTGGTGGCACCAATGTCACCCGAAGGTTACTCAGATGATCTGGTGGGTTCTCCACCAGTGTCCCCAAGCCATGGTGACTCTGATGTCCCCTCAAGGCCATCCAGGAGAACTTGTGGGTTCTCCACCCAGCGTCACCAAGTCTTGGTGGCACCAATGTCATCTCGAGGTGACTCAGAAGAGGTTGGGGTGGTCCAGGTGGTGTCACCTCGAGGTTACTCAGAAGATCTGGTGGGTTATCCAGCAGTGTCCCCAAGCCATGGTGACTCTGATGTCCCCTCAAGGCCATCCAGGAGAACTTGTGCCCTCTCCACCCAGTGTCCCCAAGCCATGGTGACCCCAATGTCACCTGAAGGTGACTCTGAAGAGTTCAGGGTGGTCCAGGTGGTGTCACCAAGCTCTGGTGGCACCGATGTGACCTCAAGGTCACGCAGAAGGTCTGGTGGGTTCTCCACCAGTGTCACCAAGGCCTGGTGGCACCAATGTCACCTGAAGGTTGCTCTGAAGAAGTTGGAGTGGTCCAGGTGGTGTCACCAAAGTCTGGTGGCAGCAATGTCACCTCGAGGTTACTCTGAAGATCTTACGGGTTCTCCATCAATGTCCCCAAGCCATGGTGACCCCAATGTCCCCTCAGGCCACCATCCTGGTGTCCCCAAGCCATGGTGACTCTGATGTCCCCTCAAGGCCATCCAGGAGAACTTGTGGGTTCTCCACCCAGTGTCACCAAGTCTTGGTGGCATCAATGTCACCTCAAGGTGACTCAGAAGAGGTTGGGGTGGTCCAGGTGGTGTCACCTCGAGGTTACTCAGAAGATCTGGTGGGTTCTCCAGCAGTGTCCCCAAGCCATGGTGACCCCAGTGTCCCCTCAAGGCCATCCAGGAGAACTTGTGGGTTCTCCACCCAGCGTCACCTCGAGGTTGCTCAGAAGAGGTTGGGGTGGTCCAGGTGGTGTCACCAAGGCCTGGTGGCACCAATGTGACCTCAAGGTCACGCAGAAGGTCTGGTGGGTTCTCCACCAGGGTCACCAAGGCCTGGTGGCACCAATGTCACCTGAAGGTTGCTCTGAAGAGGTTGGGGTGGTCCAGGTGGTGTCACCAAAGTCTGGTGGCAGCAATGTCACCTCGAGGTTACTCTGAAGATCTTATGGGTTCTCCATCAGTGTCCCCAAGCCATGGTGACCCCAAATGTCCCCTCAGGCCACCATCCTGGTGTCCCCAAGCCATGGTGACTCTGATGTCCCCTCAGGCCACCCAGGAGAACTTGTGGGTTCTCCACCCAGTGTCACCAAGGCCTGGTGGCACCAATGTCACCTCAAGGCCACTCAGAAGATCTGGTGGGTTCTCCACCACTGTCCCCAAGTCCTGGTGACCCCAGTGTCCTCTCAAGCCATCCAGGAGAACTTGTGGGTTCTCCACCCAGTGTCACCAAGCCCTGGTGACCCCAAATGTCCCCTCAGGCCACCATCCTGGTGTCCCCAAGCCATGGTGACTCTGATGTCCCCTCAGGCCACCCAGGAGAACTTGTGGGTTCTCCACCCAGTGTCACCAAGTCTTGGTGGCACCAATGTCACCTTGAGGTGACTCTGAAGAGTTCAGGGTGGTCCAGGTGGTGTCACCAAGGTTTGGTGGCACTGGTGTCACCTCAAGGTCATGCAGAAGAGGTTGGGGTGGTCCAGGTGGTGTCACCTCGAGGTTACTCTGAAGATCTTATGGGTTCTCCATCAGTGTCCCCAAGCCCTGGTGGCACCAATGCCCCCTCAGGCCACCCAGGAGAACTTGTGGGTTCTCCACCCAGTGTCACCAAGGTCTGGTGGCATCAATGTGACCTGAAGGTTACTCAGATGAGCTGGTGGGTTCTCCACCAGTGTCCCCAAGCCATGGTGGCCCCAATGTCCCCTCAGGCCACCATGCTGGTGTTCCAAGTGCTGGCCCGGTACCAGGTGGACACAGAGCTGGTGTCCCAAGCCCTGGTGACACTGATGTCCATCCAGGAGACCTTGTAGGTTCTCCATCAGTGTCCCCAAGCCCCGGTGACCTCAGTGTCCACCCAGAATGTCTTGTGGGTTCTCCATCAGTGTCCCCAAGCCCTGGTGACCCCGGTGTCCCCTCAGGCCACCATCGTGGTGTTCCAAGCACTGTCCCAGCACACACAGCTGGTGTCCCCAAGCCCTGGTGACACTGATGTCCATCCAGGAGACCTTGTACGTTCTCCATCAGTGTCCCCAAGCCCTGGTGACACCAATGTCCCCTCAGGCCACCATCCTGGTGTCCCCAAGCCCTGGTGACCCCGGTGTCCCCTCAGGCCACCATCCTGGTGGTGTCCCCAAGCCCCGGTGACCCCAATGTCCCCTCAGGCCACCATCCTGGTGTCCCCAAGCCCTGGTGACACCAATGTCCCCTCAAGGCCACCCAGAAGATCTGGTGGGTTCTCCATCAATGTCCCCAAGCCCTGGTGACCCTGGTGTCCACCCAGAAGATCTGGTGGGTTCTCCATCAATGTCCCCAAGCCCTGGTGACCCCGGTGTCCCCTCAGGCCACCATCGTGGTGTCCCCAAGCCCTGGTGACCCTGGTGTCCAACCAGAAGATCTTGTGGGTTCTCCATCAATGTCCCCAAGCCCTGGTGACCCCGGTGTCCCCTCAGGCCACCATGCTGGTGTTCCAAACACCGTCATAGTACACACAGGTGGTGTCCCCAAGCCCCGGTGACCCCGCTGTCCCCTCAGGCCACCATCCTGGTGTTCCAAGCGCTGGCCCGGTACCAGGTGGACACAGAGCTGGTGTCCCCAAGCCCTGGTGACACTGATGTCCATCCAGGAGACCTTGTAGGTTCTCCATCAGTGTCCCCAAGCCCCAGTGACACCGATGTCCCCTCAGGCCACCATGCTGGTGTCCCCAAGCCCTGGTGACACCAATGTCCCCTCAGGCCACCATCCTGGTGTTCCAAGCACTGTCCCAGCACACACAGCTGGTGTCCCCAAGCCCTGGTGACCCTGGTGTCCATCCAGGAGATCTTGTGGGTTCTCCATCAGTGTCCCCAAGCCCTGGTGACTGTGGTGTCCCCTCAGGCCACCATCCTGGTGTTCCAAGCGCTGGCCCGGTACCAGGCGGTGGCGCGGGCGCAGGAGCAGCTGGAGCTGGACGTGTCGGTGCTGCTGCCGCGCCGCGCCAGCCCCGTCCGCTACCGCATCGAGAACCGCAACGCGCTGGTGGCGCGCTCGGCCGAGGTAACGGCGCTGCCGCCTGGCACTGCCGCCTGGCACCTGGCACCTGTCCCTGGCACCTGTCCCTGGCACCTGTCCCTGTCCCTGGCACCTGTCCCTGTCCCTGGCACCTGGCACCTGTCCTTGGCACCTGTCCCTGGCACCTGCCACCTTCCATTGGCACCTGTCCCTGTCCCTGGCACCTTCCATTGGCACCTGTCCCTGTCCCTGGCACCTGTCCCTGTCCCTGGCACCTGCCATTGGCACCTGTCCTTGTCCCTGGCACCTGCCATTGGCACCTGTCCCTGTCCCTGGCACCTGTCCCTGTCCCTGGCACCTGTCATTGGCACCTGTCCCTGTCCCTGGCACCTGTCCCTGTCCCTGGCACCTGTCCCTGTCCCTGGCACCTGTCCTTGGCACCTGCCATTGGCGCCTGTCCTTGTCCTTGGCACCTGTCCTTGTCACCTGGCACCCGCCATTGGCACCTGGCACCTGGCACCTGTCCTTGGCACCTGTCCTTGTCACCTGGCACCCGCCATTGGCACCTGGCACCTGCCATTGGCACCTGTCCCTGTCACCTGTCCTTGTCCTTGGCACCTGTCCTTGGCACCTGTCCCTGTCACCTGTCCTTGGCACCTGCCATTGGCACCTGGCACCTGTCACCTGTCCCTGACACCTGTACCTGGCACCTGGCACCTGAAATTGTCCCTGTCCTTGTCTCTGGCATTGGCACCTGTCCCTGTCATCTGTCACCTGGCACCTGTCCTTGGCACCTGTCCTTGTCACCTGGCACCTGTCCTTGGCATCTGTCCCTCTCCTTGGCACCTGTCCCTGTCCCTGACACCTGTACCTGGCACCTGTGCCCTGGAATTGTCCCTGTCCTTGTCCCTGGCATTGTCACCTGTCCCTGTCTCTGTCACCTGTCCCCTGGCATTGTCACCTGGCATTGTCACCACTCATCTTTCCCTGGCATTGTCACCTGTCCTTGTTACCTGTCCTTGTCACCTGTCCCTGTCACCTGGCACCTGGAATTGCCCCTGTCCCTGGCACTGTCACCTGTCCTTGGCACCTGTCCCTGTCCTTGTTGCCTGTCCTCTGGCATTGTCACCTGGCACTGGCACCTGTCCCTGTCCCTGGCATCTGTCCATGTCCTTGTCACCTGTCCTTGTCACCTGTTACCTGTCCCTGGTAATGTCACCTGTCCTTGGTACCTGTTCCTGTCCCTGGCACCTGTTCCTGGCATTGTCACCTGTCCTTGTCACCTGTCCTTGTCACCTGTTCCTGTCCCTGGCACCTGATACCTGGAATTGTCTTGCCACCTGTCCCTGTCCTTGTCACCTGTCCTTGCCACCTGTTACCTGTCCCTGGCATTGTCACCTGTCCTTGTCACCTGTCCTTGGCCGCTGTCCTTGGCACCTGTCCCTGTCCCCTGGCACTGGCACCTGTCCCCTCCCAATGTCCCTTGTCCTGTCCCATTGTCCCCTGTGCTGTCCCAATGTCCCCTGTCCCCTCCCAAAGTCCTCAGTGTTTCCTATCCCCTCCCAATGTCCCCTCCCGATGTCCCCTGTCCCCTACCAGTGTCACCTGTCCCCTCCCAATGTCCCCTCCCAAAGTCCTCAATGTCCCCTGTCCCTTCCCAATGTCACCAATGTCCCCTGTCCCTCCTGGGGGCGTCCCCTGTCCTGTCCCAATGTCCCTTCCCAATGTCACCAATGTCCCCTGTCCCTCCTGGGGGCGTCCCCTGTCCTGTCCCAATGTCCCTTCCCAATGTCCCCTCCCGATGTCACCAACGTCCCCTGTCCCCTCCCAATGTCCCCTCCCGATGTCCCCTGTCCCCTCCCAGTGTCACCTGTCCCCTCCCAAAGTCCTCAATGTCCCCTGTCCCTTCCCAATGTCACCAATGTCCCGGTCCCTCCTGGGGATGTCCCCTGTCCTGTCCCAATGTCCCCTCCCAATGTCCCCGTCCCCTCCCAATGTCCTCTCCTGATGTCTCCTGTCCCTCCTGGGGATGTCCCCTGTCCCCTCCCGATGTCCCCAATGTCCCCTGTTCCCTCCCAATGTCACCAATGTCACCTGTCCTCTCCCAGTGTCCCCTGTCCCTCCTAGGGATGTCCCCTGTCCCATCCCGGTGTCCCCTCCCAATGTCCCCTCCCAATGTCCCCTTCTGATGTCCCCAATGTCCCCAATGTCCCCGATGTCCCCAATGTCCCAATGTCCCCAACGTCCCCAATGTCCCCAATATCCCCAATGTCCCCAATGTCCCCAATGTCCCCAGTGTCCCAATATCCCCAATATCCCCAATGCCCCCAATGTCCCCAATGTCCCCAGTGTCCCCGATGTCCCCGAAGTCCCCCAATGTCCCACTGTCCCCAATGTCCCCAATGTCCCCTCCTGATGTCCCCAATGTCCCCAATGTCCCCAATGTCCCCCGTGTCCCCAATGTCCCAATGTCCCCAATATCCCCAATGTCCCTTCAGACCAAGCACAACGAGGAGTTCACAGTCAAGGCCGAGGGCGTGGGCAAGGGGACAATGACAGTGGTCACCGTGTACCATTGTCCCCAATGTCCCCAATGTCCCAGTGTCCCCAATGTCCCCAATGACCCCAATGTCCCCAGTGTCCCCAATGTCCCCAATGTCCCCAATGTCCCCGATGTCCCCTCAGACCAAGCACAACGAGGAGTTCACGGTCAAGGCCGAGGGCGTGGGCAAGGGGACAATGACAGTGGTCACCGTGTACCACGCCAAGGTCCCCGAGAAGGAGGACAAGTGTGACAAGTTCCAGCTGAGCGTGGACGTGCAGGACGTCGACCACGGTGGGTCCCCAAGTGTCCCCTCCCTGTCCCGGCGGTGTCACCGCCAGCCCCTCCCCGTGTCCCCTCTGTGAGTGCCTCGTGTCACCTTTGATGTCACCTCATTGTCCCCACCCAGGCAAGGAGGAGCAGGACATCATCAGGACGGTCAAGATCAACATCTGCACCAGGTGGGGACAGTGGGGACAGTGGGGACACTGGGGGGACATTGGGGACAGTGGGGACAAGGGTGAAAATGGGGACACTGGGGGGATTTGGGACACTGGGGACATTGGGGACATTGGGGACACCAATGGGGACATTGGGGACATTTGGGACACTGGGGGGACATTGGGGACAGGGTGAGGAATAGGATGGAGGGACACAGGGGACATTGGGGACAGGGAGGGGATGTTGGGGTCAGGGACATAGAGAAAAGGATGGGGACATTGGGGACATTGGGGACATTGGGGACAGTGGGGACAGTGGGGACAGTGGGGTGGGAATGGGCTGGAGGGACACTGGGGACACTGGGGACATTGGGGACATTGGGGACATTGGGGTGGGGAATGGGCTGGAGGGACACTGGGGACAGTGGGGACAGTGGGGACATTGGGGACATTGGAAACATTGGGGACAGGGTGGGGAATGGGCTGGAGGGACACTGGGGACATTGGGGAGAACAGGGACAAGGGGGGGTCTTGAGGACATTGGGGCACTGGGACATTGGGGACATTGGGGGCACTGGGGACATTGGGGACATTGGGGGCACTGGGGATAGCAGGGACAAGGTGGGGACAGTGGGGACACTGGGGACAGGGTGAGGAATGGGATGGAGGGACACTGGTGACATTGGGGACACTGGGGACAAGGATGGTGACACTGGGAACAAAAAGCACTCACCTTGTCCCATGGGGACATTGGGGACATCGGGGAGGGGGCATTGGGGACACTGCAGGGGTGGGGACAGGCGGGGTGGCCTCAGCTGTGTCCCCACAGGTACCTGGACACCGTGGATGCCACCATGTCCATCCTGGACGTGTCCATGCTGACGGGCTTCACACCGGACGTGCAGGACCTCAGGAGGGTCAGTGTGGGGACATGGGGACACTGTGGGGACACTGAGGGGACATGGGGTCACTGAGGGGACATGGGGACACTGAGGGAGACATGGGGACACTGAGGGGACACCGTGGATGCCACCGTGTCCATGCTGACGGGCTTCACACCAGACGTGCAGGACCTCAGGAGGGTCAGTGTGGGGACATGGGGACACTGAGGGGACATGGGGTCACTGAGGGGACATGGGGACACTGAGGGAGACATGGGGACACCACAAGGACACGGGGACAGCGAAGGGACATGGAGACACCTCAGGGACATGGGGTCACCAGGGGGACATGGGGACACTGTGAGGACATGGGGACAGCAGGGGGACATGGGGACAAAGACAGGGGACCCCAAGTCTTAGTGCCATCATGTGCCACCATGTCCCCTCATTGCCACACGTGCGTCCTTGTGTCCCCACATCCTTGTTGTCCCCATGTGTCCCCCGTGCCCGGTGTCACACTGTCCCCGCTGTCCCCAAATGTCACACTGTCCCCACTGTCACTCTGTCCCCGCTGTCCCCAATGTCACTCTGTCCCCAATGTCACACTTCCCCATTGTCCCCAATGTCACTCTGTTCTCAATGTCACACTGTCCCCTCCGTCCCAGTGTCACACTGTCCCCAGTGTCCATGTCACACTGTCCCCATTGTCCCCCATGCCAAATGTCACTCTGTCCCCACTGTCCCCGGTGTCACTCTGTCCCCAATGTCGCTCTGTCCCTCCTGTCCCTGCTATCCCCAATGTCACGCTGTCCCCATTGTCCCCAATGTCCCACTGTCCCCAATGTCCTGGTGTCACTCTGTCCCTGCTATCCCCAATGTCGCTCTGTCCCCAGTGTCACTCTGTCCGCGCTGTCCCCACTGTCCCCGATGTCACTCTGTCCCTCTGTCCCTGTGTCCCCAGCTGTCCGAGGGCGTGGACAGGTACATCTCCAAGTTCGAGCTGGACCAGGACAAAGAGCGGAGCAACGTCGTCATTTACCTGGACAAGGTGGGGACACTGGGGACACTGGGGACATTGGGGCCACTGGGGACACGGGGGTGGGGACAGAACTGGGGTGGTGGCAGGGACAAAAGGTGGGACAGGGATGGGGACAAGGTGGGGCAGGGATGGGACAGGGACAGGGACCAGGGTGGAGTTGGGGACATGAGCAGGGACAGGAGGGGGACAGGACTGGGGTGGTGACAGGGACAAGATGGGACAATGGCAAGGTGGGACAGGAATAGGACAGGATGGAGACAGGGTGGGACAGGGATGGGGACAAGGTGGGACAGGGACAGGGACATGGTGGGGCAGGGACATGGTGGGACAAGGACGGGGACATGGTGGGACAGGGATGGGGACAAGATGTCACAGGACCCAAGATGGAGTTGGGGACATGAGCAGGGACAGGAGGGTGACAGGCGTGATGATGAAGGTGGGGACACGGGGGACACTGGGGACAGGAGGGACATGGGGACAAGGTGGGACAGGAGTGTGAGAGGACTGGGGTGGGGACAGGGACAATGAGGGGGGACAGGGACAGGGGTCAGGATGGCGTTGGGGACATGGGCAGGGACAGGAAGGGGACAAGGCTGTGACAGGGACACAGCTGGGACAGGGGTGGTGACAGCAACAGTCTCAAGGTGGTGACAAGGACAGGGATGGGTGGGGACAGCACGGGGACGTGGCTGGGGACAGGACCGGGTGCACTGGGGAGGTGGCTCGCAGCCTGAGTGCCACCCCCATGTCCCCTGTCCCTGTCCTGGTGTCCCCCTGTCCCCCTGTCTCTGTCCCCTGTCCCTGTCCGCTGTCCCCATCCCTGTCCCTGTTGTTGTCCCATGTCCCTCTACCATGTCCCATGTCCCCTGTCCCTGTCCCTTTCCCCTGTCCCCTGTCCTTGTCCCTTGTCCCTTGTCCCTTGTCCCTGTCATTGTCCATCTCCCCTACCCCCTGTCCCTGTCCCCATTGCTGTCCCCATCCCTGTCCCCTGTCCCTGTGGCTCTCCCTATGCCTTTCCCCTGTCCCCATCCCTGTCCCTGCCGCCATCCCTGTCCCTGTTGTTGTCCCATGTCCCTCTACCATGTCCCATGTCCCCTGTCCCTTTCCCCTGTCCCCTGTCCTTGTCCCTGTCCCCTGTCCCTGTCATTGTCCATCTCCCCTACCCCCTGTCCCTGTCCCCATTGCTGTCCCTGTCCCCGTGCTGTCCCCTGTCCCTGTCACCATGCTGTCCCTGTCCCTGTCCCTGTCCCCATCCCTGTCCCCATCCCTGTCCCTGTCCCCATCCCTGTCCCTGTCCCTGTCCCTGTCCCTGTCCCTGTCCCTGTGGCTCTCCCTATGCCTTTCCCCTGTCCCCATCCCTGTCCCTGTCCCTGTCCCTGTCCCTGTCCCTGTCCCTGTCCCTGTCCCCATCCCCATCCCTGTCCCTGTCCCCGTCCCTGTCCCTGCGCTGTCCCCGCGCTGTCCCCAGGTGTCACACAGGGCCCAGGAGTGTTTCGCCTTCAAGGCCCACCAGAGGTTCCAGGTGGGGCTGATCCAGCCGGCGGCCGTCAGCGTCTACAGCTACTACAGCATCGGTGTGTCCCTGTCACTGTGTCACTGTCACTGTCACTGTCACTGTGTCACTGTGTCATTGTCATTGTCCTACAGCTACTACAGCATCGGTGTGTCACTGTCACTGTCACTGTCACTGTGTCATTGTGTCATTGTCACTGTCACTGTCACTGTGTCACTGTGTCACTGTCACTGTCACTGTCACTGTCAGCGTCTACAGCTACTACAGCATCGGTGTGTCACTGTCACTGTCACTGTCACTGTCACTGTCACTGTCACTGTGTCACTGTCACTGTGTCACTGTCATTGTCACTGTCAGTGTCTACAGCTACTACAGCATCGGTGTGTCACTGTCACTGTCACTGTCACTGTCACTGTCACTGTGTCATTGTCACTGTCACTGTCAGCGTCTACAGCTACTACAGCATCGGTGTGTCCCTGTCACTGTCACTGTCACTGTCACTGTCACTGTGTCATTGTGTCATTGTCATTGTCATTGTCACTGTCATTGTCATTGTCAGTGTCTACAGCTACTACAGCATCGGTGTGTCACTGTCATTGTCACTGTGTCACTGTCATTGTCACTGTGTCACTGTCACTGTCACTGTCACTGTCCTTGTCACTGTCACTGTCAGCGTCTACAGCTACTACAGCATCGGTGTGTCACTGTCACTGTCACTGTCACTGTGTCACTGTCATTGTGTCACTGTGTCACTGTGTCATTGTCACTGTCACTGTCAGCGTCTACAGCTACTACAGCATCGGTGTGTGACTGTCACTGTCACTGTCACTGTGTCATTGTGTCATTGTCATTGTCATTGTCACTGTCCCTGTCTACAGCTACTACAGCATTGGTGTGTGACTGTCACTGTCACTGTGTCACTGTCATTGTCACTGTCACTGTCATTGTCACTGTCACTGTCAGCGTCTACAGCTACTACAGCATCAGTGTGTCCCTGTCACTGTCATTGTCACTGTCACTGTCACTGTCATTGTCACTGTCACTGTCACTGTGTCATTGTGTCATTGTCACTGTCTGTGTCACTGTCAGCGTCTACAGCTACTACAGCATCGGTGTGTCACTGTCACTGTCACTGTCACTGTGTCACTGTGTCACTGTCATTGTCACTGTCAGCGTCTACAGCTACTACAGCATCGGTGTGTCACTGTCATTGTCACTGTGTCACTGTCATTGTCACTGTCACTGTGTCACTGTCACTGTCAGTGTCATTGTCAGCGTCTACAGCTACTACAGCATCGGTGTGTCACTGTCATTGTCACTGTCACTGTGTCACTGTGTCACTGTCATTGTCACTGTCCCTGTCTACAGCTACTACAGCATCGGTGTGTCACTGTCACTGTCATTGTCACTGTGTCACTGTGTCACTGTGTCACTGTCATTGTCATTGTCAGTGTCTACAGCTACTACAGCATCAGTGTGTCACTGTCATTGCCACCTCTGTCACTGTCCCTGTCTACAGCTACTACAGCATTGGTGTGTGACTGTCACCGTCATTGTCACTGTCACTGTTCCTGTCACTGTCCTCTCTGTCCCCTCCCTGTCCCTGTCCCTGTCCCTGTCCCCATCCCTGTCCCCATCCCTGTCCCCTCCCTGTCCCTGTCCTCTCCCTGTTCCTGTCCCTGTCCTTGTCCCCTGTCCTTGTCCCTGTCCCAGTTGTCCCCACTGTCCCCACTGTCCCCTGCTGTCCCCAACTGTCCCCTGCTGTCCCCTGCTGTCCCCTGCTCTCCCCTGATGTCCCCTGTTGTCCCCACTGTCCCCTGCTGTCCCTGCTGTCCCCCACTGTCCCCTGCTGTCCCTGCTGTCCCCAACTGTCCCCTGCTGTCCCCTGATGTCCCCGTGTCCCCGCAGACGATCGCTGTACGCGGTTCTACCACCCGGACAAGGAGGGAGGGAAACTGAACAAGATCTGCCAGGGGGACGTTTGTCGCTGTGCCGAAGGTGACACGGGGACGGGGGGGACACGTCATGGCCATGGTGGGACACGGGGACAGGGTGGGCGGGGGGGGACACTGGTCATGGTCATGGTGGGGACATGTCAATGATGAGATGTGCCATGTCACCATGATGGGGATGTGTCATGTTCATGGTGGGGACAAGTCATGGTCATGGTGGGTCACGTTGATGTGATGGGACACTTCATGGCCATGGTGGGACAGTCAGGGTTCATGGTGGGACACGTTGATGTGATGGGACATGTCATGGCCATGGTGGGACAGTCAGGGTTTATGGTGGGACACATCATGGTCATGGTGGGGACATGTCATGGTCATGGTGGGACACGTTGATGTGATGGGACACTTCATGGCCATGGTGGGACAGTCAGGGTTCATGGTGGGACACGTTGATGTGATGCTTCATGGCCATGGTGGGATACGTCATGGTCATGGTGGGACACATTGATGTGATGGGACACCTCATGGCCATGGTAGGGACATGTCCCTGGCCATGGTGGAACACATCATGGTCATGGTAGGGACATCTCATGGTCACTTTCACTGTCATTGTCATGGTGGGACACCTGAATGATGAGATGTCACATGTCACCATGATGGGAACGTGTCATGGTCATGATGGGGACATGTCCCTGCCACGATGGGACATGTCATGTTCATGGTGGGACAAGTCATGGTCATGGTGGGTCACGTTGATGTGATGGGACACTTCATGGCCATGGTGGGACAGTCAGGGTTCATGGTGGGACAC
The DNA here is from genome assembly GCF_028769735.1 of Zonotrichia leucophrys gambelii. NCBI lineage: Eukaryota > Metazoa > Chordata > Aves > Passeriformes > Passerellidae > Zonotrichia > Zonotrichia leucophrys. The sequence continues at coordinate 64,350 of NW_026992329.1, read as the reverse complement.
GTTGATGTGATGCTTCATGGCCATGGTGGGACACGTCACGGTCATGGTGGGGCATGTTGATGTGATGGGACACTTCATGGCCATGGTAGGGACATGTCCCTGGCCATGGTGGGACACATCATGGTCATGGTGGGGACATCTCATGGTCATGGTGGGACACCTGAATGATGAGATGTCACATGTCACCATGATGGGAACGTGTCATGGTCATGATGGGGACATGTCCCTGCCATGATGGGGACATGTCATGTTCATGGTGGGACACGTCATGGTCATGGTGGGACACGTGGATGTGATGGGACACTTCATGGTCATGGTGGGGACATGTCATGGCCATGGTGGGACACATCAGTGATGAGATGTCACATGTCACCATGATGGGAATGTGTCATGGTCATGATGGGACATGTCCTGCCATGATGGGGACATATCATGCTCATGGTGGGACACATCATGGTCATGGTGGGACACGTGGATGTGATGGACACTTCATGGCCATGGTAGGGACACGTCAGGGTTCATGGTGGGACACGTTGATGTGATGCTTCATGGCCATGGTGGGACACGTTCGTGGTGGGACGCATTGATGTGATGGGACACTTCATGGCCATGGCAGGGACATGTCATGTTCATGGTGGGACACATCATGGACATGGTGGGGACATCTCATGGTCATGGTGGACACCTGAATGATGAGATGTCACATGTCACCATGATGGGAACGTGTCATGGTCATGATGGGGACATGTCCCTGCCATGATGGGGACATGTCCCTGGCCATGGTGGGACACATCATGTTCATGGTGGGACACGTCATGGTCATGGTGGGACACGTTGATGTGATGGGACACTTCATGGCCATGGTGGGACACATCAATGATGAGATGTCACATGTCACCATGATGGGGACATGTCATGGCTATGATGGAGAAATGTCCTGGTCATGATAGGGACGTGCCATGGTCATGGTGAGACACGTTGATGTGATGAGACACTTCATGGTCATGATGGGGACATGTCCTGGCCATGGTGGGACACGTTGATGTGGATGTGGTGGGACACTTCATGGCCATGGTGGGACACGTTGATGTGGATGTGGTGGGACACTTCATGGTCATGGTGGGACATGTCCTGGTCATGATGGGGACGTGTCATGGTCATGGTGAGATGCATTGATGTGATAGGACATGTTATGGACATGATGGGGACATGTCCCTGCCATGATGGGGACATGTCCTGGTCATAGTGGGACACATCAATGATGAGATGTCACATGTCACCATGGTGGGGACATACCCTGGCCATGATGGGGACACTTCATAGCCATGATGGGGACATGTCCCTGCCGTGGTGGGACACGTTGTGGCCATGGTGGGACACACCCCTGAGGAACTGTCACAGGTTACCACCACAATGGGGACATGTCTCTGCCATGGTGGGACAGGTCATGAACCTGGTTGGACACGTCATCGATGAGATGTCACATGTCATGACTGTGATGGGGACACGTCCCTGCCACAGTTGACCTTGTCATGACTGTGTCCCCGTGATGTCCCCACGATGTCCCCATGATGTCCCCACAGAGACCTGCCTCAAGCTCCAGGAGGAGCCCGTGGACATCACGGTCAACCAACGCATCGAGAAGGCCTGCGAGCCCGGGGTGGACTTCGGTGAGACATGGGGACAGCGGGGACACTGGGGACATTTGGGACATTGGGGGACATTGGGGGACATTGGGGACATCAGGGAACGTTGGGGACAATGGAGACACTGGGGACATTGGAAGCAATGGGGACATTGGGGACAATGGAGACATTGAGGGCAACGGGGACATCAGGTATGTTGGGGACAATAGGGATAATAGGAACAATGGGGGCAATGGGGACATTGGGGACAATGGGGGTAATTGGGACATAGGGGACAATGGGGATGTTGGGGACATTGGTGATATTTGGGACATTGGGGGACAATGGGGGACATTGGGGACATTGGGGGAAATGGGGACATTGGGGACAAAAGGGCAATGGAGATATTGGGGCATTTGGGACACTGGGGACAATGGGGACACTGGGAACACTGGGGGAATTGGGGACATTGGAACCAATGGGGACATTGGGGACAATGGAGACAATGGGGACATCTGGGACATCAGGGATGTTGGGGACAATAGGGATAATGGGGGAAATGGGAGCAATGGGGACATTGGGGACACTGGAGTTATTAGGGGCATTTGGGACATTGGGGACATTGGAGACATCAGGGATGTGGACAATGGGATAATGGGGAAATGGAGACAATGGGGACATCTGGGACATTGGGGACAATGGGGACATTGAAGGCATTGGGGACATTGGGTACAACAGGGACATCGCGGACATTGAGGGACAATGGGGACACTGAGAGCATTGAGGACATTGGGAACATTTGGGACATCAGGGACATTGGGGACATCAGGGACACAGGGGACATGGGGTGATAAGGGTTCATGGCGGGTGGCATTAGGGACATCAGGGACATGGCAGGACCAGGGAGGGACACAGTGGGGACAGGGGACACGGAAGGGCCACCCTGGGGGGGGGTGACTGTCCCCATTGTGTCCCCATTGTGTCCCCAATGTGTCCCCATTGTCCCCTGGCAGTGTACAAGGTGAGGGTGGTGGCACAGGGGTGACTGTCCCCAATGTCCCCAATGTCCTCAATGTCCCCATTGTCCCCTGGCAGTGTACAAGGTGAGGGCGGTGGCACAGGGGTGACTGTCCCATTGTCCCCAATGTGTCCCCAATGTCCCCATTGTCCCCTGGCAGTGTACAAGGTGAGGGCGGTGGCACAGGGGTGACTGTCCCCATTGTCCCCAATGTGTCCCCATTGTCCCCTGGCAGTGTACAAGGTGAGGGTGGTGGCACAGGGGTGACTGTCCCCAATGTCCCCAATGTGTCCCCATTGTCCCCTGGCAGTGTACAAGATGAGGGTGGTGGCACAGGGGTGACTGTCCCCAATGTCCCCAATGTGTCCCCATTGTCCCCTGGCAGTGTACAAGGTGAGGGCGGTGGCACAGGGGTGACTGTCCCCATTGTCCCCAATGTGTCCCCATTGTCCCCTGGCAGTGTACAAGGTGAGGGTGGTGGCACAGGGGTGACTGTCCCCATTGTCCCCATTGTCCCCAATGTGTCCCCATTGTCCCCTGGCAGTGTACAAGGTGAGGGTGGTGGCACAGGAGGAGACCCCGACCTACGACAATTTCGTCATGGAGGTGCTGTCGGTCATCAAGATGGGTACGGCCACCATGGGCTGGGGACAAGGCCACCACGGGGGGGACAAGGCCAGCATGGTGGGGACAAGGCGACCTCGGGGGGGACAAGGCCACCATGGTGGGGGTGACATGGTGGGGGTCACCTGAAGATGGGGACACTCAAGTGTGTTGGTTGGGGACAGCCAGGTGGGTCAATGTCACCCAACTGGGGTTGGTGTCACCCAATTGGGGCTGGTGTCACCCAATTGGAGTTGGTGTCACCCAAGAGAGTTCGGGGACACCCAGGTGGGTTGATGTCACTCAGGTGGGGTTGGTGTCACCCAGCTGGGGTCAATGTCACCGAATCGGGGTTGGTGCCATGGTGACACGGTGACACAGTGACACGGTGACACCGTGGCACGGTGACATGGTGCCATGGTGCCATGCTAACATGGTGACACAGTGACACGGTGCCATGGTGACACATTGACACGGTGACACAGTGCCATGGTGACACTGTGACGAGGTACCATGGTGACACAGTGACACGTTGCCGTGGTGACATGGTGCCATGGTGATACGGTGCCATGGTGACACGGTGACACTGTGCCATATTTGGGGGATGGAAGTGACGCTGTGGCATGGTGACACGGTGCCATGGTGACACTGTGCCATGGTGTCATGGTGACATCACGGTGACATGGTGCCATGGTTACACTGTGACATGGTGTTGTGGTGACACAGTGACATGGTGACATCATGGTGACACAATGACACAGTGCCATGGTTACACTGTGACATGGTGACATGGTGACATGGTGCCATTGTGACATGGTGCCATGGTGACACGGTGACACGGTGACACAGTGCCATTTTTGGGGGATGGAGGTGACACTGTGGCATGGTGCCATGGTGACACAGTGACACAGTGCCATGGCGACACAGTGCCATGGTGCCATGGTGACACGGTGACATGGTGCCATGGCGACATGGTGACTTCACAGTGACACGGTGATATGGTGCCATGGTACCATGGTGACACAGTGCCATGGAGACACAGTGCCATGGTGACACAGTGACACGGTGCCATATTTGGGGCATGGAGGTGACACAGTGCCATGGTGACACGGTGACATGGTGACATGGAGCCATGGTGCCATGGTGCCATGGTGCTATGGTGATACAGTGACATGGTGCCATGGTGACGCAGTGCCACCATGGTGACACAGTGACACGGTGCCATATTTGGGGCATGGAGGTGACACAGTGCCATGGTGACAGGGTGACACAGTGCCATGGTGACACGGTGACACGGTGCCATGGTGACACGGTGACACGGTGCCACGGTGACAGGCACGGACGAGAACCCGGCGGGCAGCAACAGGACCTTCGTGAGCCACCAGCAGTGCAGGGACACCCTGAGGCTGCAGACGGGACAGGACTACCTGCTCTGGGGACAGGCCAGCGACCTCTGGGCCAGCGGCAGACAGTAGGACACCGGCCCCAATGTCCCCAATGTCCCCTGGGTCCCCTGTGTCCCCATTGTCCCCTGTGTTCCCAGTGTCCCCACTGTCCCCATGGTCGCCATTGACGCCCATATCCCCATTGCCCCCACTGTCCCCTGAATTCCCACTGTCCCCATGTCCCCATAGTCCCCATTGTCCTTTGTGTCCCCTGTGTCCCCCCTGTCCCAACTGTCCCCACTGTCCCCATTGCCCCCTATCCCCAGTGTCCCCACTGTCCCCATTGTCCCCATTGCCCCATGTCCCCTTTCTCCCATTTGTCCTTTATATCCCCATTGCCCCCACTGTCCCCTGAATTCCCACTGTCCCCATGTCCCCATAGTCCCCATTGTCCTCTGTGTCCCTGTGTCCCCACTGTCCCCTGTCCCCATTGTCCCCATTGCCCCATGTCCCTTTTCCCCCCATTTGTCCTTTATATCCCCATTGTCTCCTGAATTCTCAATGTCCCCATTGCCCCGTTGTCCCCAGTGTCCCAACTGTCCCCACTGTCACTACTGGCCCTATATCCCCATTGTCCACATTGTCCCCGGTGTCCCCTGTCCTCTATATCCCTATTGTCCCCATTGTCCCCATTGCCCCATTGTTCCCCATATCCCCTTTATCCCCACTTTCCCCACTGTCCCCACATCTGTTCCCATGTCCCCATGTTTGTCCCCATGTCCCCATGTTTGTCCCCATGTCCCCAGCTGTCCCCATTTCCCCTGTGTCCCTACTGTCACCACTGTCCCCTAAATTCCCCATTGTCCCCATTGCCCCATTGTCCCCAGTGTCCCAACTGTCACCACTGTCCCCTATATCCCCATTGTCCCCTATATCCCCTTTATCCCCACGGCCTCCACTGTCCCCACATCTGTCCCCATGTCCCGGTGTCCTCATAGCTGTCCCCATGTCCTCACGTTTGTCTCCATGTCCCCAGCTGTCCCCTGGGTCCCCTCTGTCCCCATTCTCCCTATTGCCCCTATATCCCCATTATCCCCATTGCCCTCTATCCCCAGTGTCTCAAATGTCCCTGTTGACCCCTGTGTCCCCATTGTCCCATTGTCCCCAACATCCCCAGTGTCTCAACTGTCCCCACTGTCACTATTGGCCCTATATCCCCAATGACCCCATTGTCCTCATTGCCCCCATATCCCCATTGTCCCCTGAATTCCAGATGTCCCCATTGTCCCCACTGTCCCCATTGCTCCTCTATTCCCATTGTCCCCACATTCCTAATGTCCCCACTGTCCCCACTGTCCCCATTATCTCTGCTGTCCCCATTGTCCCCATTGTCCCTCTATCCCCATTGTCCCCTAAATTCCTGATGTCCCCATTGTCCCCACTGCCTCCATTTTCCCCATTGTCCCCATGTCCCCACGGTTGTCTCCCTGTCTGTCCCTATTGTCCCCCTGTCTGTCCCCATGTCCCCAGCTGTCCCCCGTGTCCCCAGGTACCGGTACCTGATGGGCAAGGACACCTGGCTGGAGGAGTGGCCCTCGGAGGCCGCGTGCCAGGACGCGTCGCTCCAGCGCCGCTGCCAGGACTTCGTCGAGTTCTCCGAGAACATGGCGTTCTTCGGCTGTCCCACCTGAGCCCCCGAGGTGCCACCACCCCGGGGTGTCACCACCCTGAGGTGTCACCACCCTGGGGTGCCACCAACGTGAAGTGTCACCACTCTGAGGTGTCACCAACCCGCTGGTGGCACCCAATTCTGGAGTGTCACCAACCCCCCTCAGCTGGCACCCAGTCCCAGCTGAGTCCCCGAGGTGCCACCACCCTTGGGTGTCACCAACCTGAGGTGTCACCACCCCGGTCCTGGGGTGTCACCGCTCTTCTCCTGTCGCTTTTTGTCCCCTCCTCGCATTTTTTGGGGTTTTTTTGGTTAAAAAAGTAATTTCTGAGCAATTGGCTTTGGTGTCCTTGAAGGGGGGGATATGTGGGGACACCAAGGGGACATGGGGACATCAGAGGGGTCATGGGGACACCAGAGAGGACATAGGGACATCATAAGGGACATGGGGACACCATGAGGGACATGGGGACACCAGAGGGGACATGGGGACATCACAGGGGACATGGGGACACCACGGGTGTCACAGGGAAACCAGACCAGACATGGGGACATCACAAGGGACATGGGGACACCGGAAGGGTCATGGGGGCACCACAGAGGTCATGGGGACATCAGAGGGGACATGGGGACATCACAGGGGACACGGGGAAGTCAGAGGGGACATGGGGGCATCACAGGGGACATGGAGACACCACAAGGGACATGGGGACATCAAGGGGACATGGGGACACCATAACGGACATGGGGACATCCTAGGGGACATGGGGACATTCGAGAGGTCATGGGGACCCGGTAGGAGACAAAGGGACACCAGAGGGGACATGGGGACATCATAGAAGTCATGGGGACACCAGACAGGTCATGGGGACATCATAGGGGGCATGGGGACACCACGGGTGTCACAGGGAAACCAGACCAGACATGGGGACACCGGAAGGGTGGTGAGGACACCACAGGGGACATGGGGACACCACAGGGGACATGAGGACATCATGGGAGATATGGTGGCACCACAGAGGACATGGGGACGTCATAGGGGACGTGGGGACATCAGAGGGGATGTGGGGACACCATAAGGGACATGGGGACATCACAGGGGACATGGGGACACCACAAGGGACATGGGGACATCACAGGGGACATGGGGACATCAGAGGGGACATGGGTACATCATATGGGACATCGGGACACCACAGGGGCAGGGGGACTTCAGAGAGGCCATGGGGACATCACAGGGGACATGGGGACACCAAAGGGGGACATCATAAGGGACATGAGGATATCACAGGGGACATGGGGACCTGGTAGGAGACAGGGGGACACCAGAGGGGACATGGGGACATCAGAGAGGGCATGGGGACTTCAGAGAGGGCATGGGGACACCATAACGGACATGGGGACACCATAACGGACATGGGGACATCATCCAGGTCATGGGGACATGACAAGGGACATGGAGACATCAAATGGGACATGAGGAGATCATAACAGACATGGGGACACCAGAGGGGACATGGGGACATCAGAGGGACCATGGGGACATCAGAGAGGGCATGGGGACACCAGAGGGGACATGGGGACACCATAGGGGATGTGGGGACATCATCCAGGTCATGGGGACACCACAAGGGACATGGGGACATCAGATGGGACATGAGGACATCATAACAGACATGGGGACACCACAGGGGACATGAGGAGATCAGAGGGGGCGTGGGGACATGAGAGGGGACATGGGGACACCATGAGGGACAGGGGGACACCATAACAGTCAAGGACCCCAAACCCTGCACCCCGAATTTCCCAACCCAAACCCCACAACCAAATTCTGCACCCCGAATTTCCCACCCCCAAAATCTGCCCCAGATCCCCCCCCCAAATTTGCCCGTGAGCCCTAAAATTTGCCCCCAAAATCACCCCCAAAATCTGCCCCAGAGTCCCCAAAATTTAACCCCATGATCCCCAAAATCTACCCCAGGTCCCCCCAAAAATTGCCCCAGGTGCAGAGCATGGGGTGGGAAGTGCAGGGTGCAAAATTTGGGGTGCAGAATTTTGGGGTGCAGGATTTTGGGTGCAGAATTTGGGGTTCAGGGTTTGGGGTGAAGAATTTGGGGTCCCCACACCCTGGGGCAAATTTTAGGGGTTCTGGTGTTAAATTTGGGGGATTCCAGGACAAATTTTGGGGGTACCTGTGGCAAAATTTTGGGGGTTCTGGGGCGAATTTGGGGGTTCTGGGTTTAAATTTGAGGGTTCTGGGGTAAAGTTGGAACATCTGGGGCAAATTTTGGGGGATTTTCAGCAAATTTTGGACTGTCTGGGGCAAATTTGGGGGGTTCTGGGGTAAATTTGGGGGTTTGGGGCAAATTTGGGGGGATTTTTAGCAAATTTATGATTTTCTGAGCAAAATTTGGGGAATTCTGGGGTAAATTTGGGAGTTTGGGGCAAATTTTGGGGGATTTTTGACAAATTTATGATTTCCTGGGGCAAATTTTGGGGGATTTTGGGGCAAAATTTGGGGGATTCCAGGACAAATTTTCGGGGATTTTCAGCAAATGTTGGGGAGTTCTGGGGTAAATTTGGGAAGTTTGGGGCAAATGTTGGGGGATTTTTGGCAAATTTTGGCACTCTGGGGTAAATTTGGGGGAATTTTGGGAGGTTTTGGGGTAAATTTGGGGGGGATTTGCATTGGGGACCCCCCGATGTCCCCTCAGTGCCACCCCAGGGTTGTCACCCCCGTTATTTTGGGGACAATCCAGGCAGTAAAAAGAATCCATAAATAAATTTATTCATGAATTAATAAATAATTAATTAATGAGAGTCAGTAATAAATAATTCAATAAGAACAATAATTAATTAAGGACAATAATTAATTAAGGACAGCAGGGACCTCCCCCCCAAAGTGTCCCCAGTGTCCCCAAGGAGGTCCCAAGTGTCCAGCACTGGGTCCCCCAAATGTCCCCAAGTGTCCCCAAGTGTCCAGCACCGGGTCCACGAGGTCCCCAAACGTCCCCAAATGTCCCCAAGCACCAAATTTGGGGGCTCAGTGATGTCTCTTGATGTCCCCAAATCTTCAGGTGTGAAGGTCATCAATGTCACCTGATGTCCCCAATCTCTGGGCACAAGGTTTTGTCACCCAAATCTTCGGCCATGAGTGTCACGGGTGTCACCTGATGTCCCCAAATCTCTGGGTTTGGACGTCACCGATGTCCCTTGATGTCCCCAAATCTCCAGCCTTGGATATCACTGATGTCACCGGATGTCCCCAAATCTCAGGACACGGGGATCTTGTCACTCAAATCTCCAGCCTTGGAGGTCACCGATGTCCCTTGATGTCACCAAACCTTCAGGTTTGGAGGTCACCAATGTCCAGTGTCCCCAGATCTCCGGGCATTGTCCCCAAATCTCCAACCATGGATGCCACCGATGTCCCTTGATGTCCCCAAAACTCCGGGTTTGGATGTCACCAATGTCCCTTGTCCCCAAATTTCTGAGCATGGCCGTTTTGTCCCAAAATCTTTGGGTCTGAATGTCACCGATGTCCCTTGATGTCCCCAAACCTCCAATCATGGACGTCACCAATGTCCCTTGTCCCCAAACCTTTGGAGTTCACCAATGTTCCTTGATGTCCCCAAATCTCTGGGTCTGGACGTCACCGATGTCCCTCGATGTCCCCAAACCTCCACACTCGGGACTCCCAGATGTCCCCAAGCCCCATCCTGGCAGGTGACCAGCAGGACATGAGGACGGCCACCCCCTCATCAGCCCGGTGCCACCACCCGGTGCCACCACCCAGTGCCACCCCCTCATCAGCCCGGTGTCACCACCCGGTGCCACCACCAGGTGCCATCCCCTCATCAGCCCGGTGTCACCGCCAGGTGCCACCACCCGGTGCCACCACCCAGTGCCATCTCCTCATCAGCCCGGTGTCACCACCCGGTGCCACCACTTGGTACCACCACCAGGTGCCACCAGCTGCTGTCACCACCCGGTGCCACCACCAGGTGTCACCACCCGGTGCCACCACGCACTGTCCCCACCAGGTGCCACCACCCAGTGCCACCATCTGGTGCCACCCTCTCATCACCCCGGTGCCACCACCCAGTGCCACCAGCCACTGTTGTCACCCTGGTGCCACCACCCGGTGCCACCACCCAGTGCCACCACCAGGTGCCACCAGCTGCTGTCGTCACCCTGGTGCCACCACCCGGTGCCACCACCCACTGCCACCCTCTCATCACCCTGGTGCCACCGCCAGGTGCCACCACCCGGTGCCACCATCTGGTGCCACCCCCTCATCACCCTGGTGCCACCACCCCGTGCCGCCACCCAGTGCCACCACCAGGTGCCACCAGCCGCTGTTGTCACCCTGGTGCCACCACCCAGTGCCACCACCCGCTGCCACCCTCTCATCACCCTGGTGCCACCGCCAGGTGCCACCACCCGGTGCCACCATCTGGTGCCACCCCCTCATCACCCTGGTGCCACCACCCGGTGCCACCACCCAGTGCCACCACCCGGTGCCACCAGGCGCTGTCACCCCCCCGCGATCCTCAGCAGCCCCACGAAGTTCCCCTCGCGCTCCTCCTGCTCCAGCTGCCACCCGCCCATGTCCCCAACGCTGTCCCCAACGCTGTCCCCAACGCTGTCCCCGACCATCTCGAGGCTCAGGGTGTCCCCGGGCCACAGCTGTGCCACCGCCTGTGCCAGCGCTGACCGCTGGCGGTGGCCGCCGGCCGCGGGGGACAGGGACAGGGACACGGCCAGCAGCGGCCGCGGGGACGCCGAGCGGCGCAGCCGCAGGGTGACAGAGCCTTGGGGACAGCTGGCGGCGGCGCAGGTGACACCCAGCTGGCCGTAGAGCAGGTACAGCCCCCCCGATGTCACCCGCAGCGATGTCCCCGAGGGGTCCGGCCCGATGTCACCGCTCTGGAAAACGCCCTGGACGCCGTCGCGGTAATGCCAGCGCGGGGACGGGGACAGCGAGCCTGGGGACAGAGGGACAGCGGTCAGGGGGACATGGGGACATTGGGGACAATGGGGACATTGGGGACAGAGAGCCTGGGGACAGAGGGACAGCAGTCAGGGGGACATTGGGGACATTGGGGACATCAGGGGACAGCGAGCCTGGGGACAGAGGGACAGCGGTCAGGGGGACATGGGGACATTGGGGACAATGGGGACATCAGGGGACAGAGAGCCTGGGGACAGAGGGACAGCAGTCAGGGGGACATGGGGACATCAGGGGACAGAGAGCCTGGGGACAAAGGGGACACAGGTCAGGGGGACATTGGGGACATTGGGGACATTGGGGACATCAGGGGATAGAGGGGACAGCGTTCAGGGGGACATTGGGGACATCAAGGACAATGGGGACAGCGAGCCTGGGGACAGAGGGACAGCGGTCAGGGGGACATTGCGGACATCAGGGACAATGGGGACATCAGGGGACAGCGAGCCTGGGGACAGAGGGACAGCAGTCAGGGGGACATGGGGACATCAGGGGACAGTGGGGACATCAGGGGACAGCGAGCCTGGGGACAGAGGGACAGCGGTCAGGGGGACATTGCGGACATCAGGGGACAATGGGGACATTGGGGACAGAGAGCCTGGGGACAGAGGGACAGCAGTCAGGGGGACATGGGGACATCAGGGGACAGCAGGGGACATCAGGGGATAGAGGGGACAGCGGTCAGGGGGACATTGGGGACATCAGGGACAATGGGGACATCAGGGGACAGAGAGCCTGGGGACAGAGGGACAGCAGTCAGGGGGGCATTGGGGACATCAGGGACAATGGGGACAGTGGGGACATCAGGGGACAGGGAGCCTGGGGACAGAGGGGACACAGGTCAGGGGGACATTGGGACATTGGGGACAGTGGGGACATTGGGGACAGAGAGCCTGGGGACAGAGGGACATGGAGTCAGGGGGACATGGGGACATTGGGGACAGCAGGGGACAGAGGGGACAGCCTGGGGACAGAGGGACAGCGGTCAGGGGGACATTGGGGACACTGGGGACAATGGGGACATCAGGGGACAGAGAGCCTGGGGACAGAGGGACAGGGGTCAGGGGGGCATTGGGGACAGTGGGGACAGCGGGGACAGTGGGGACAGTGGGGACATGGGGACATTGGGGACAGATGGGACAGAGGGGACAGTGTCAGGGGGACATTGGGGACAATGGGGATATCAGGGGACATCAGGGAACAGTGGGAACAGTGGGGACAGTGAGCCTGGGGACAGAGGGGACACGGGGTCAGGGGGACACTGGGGACATTGGGGACAGAGGGGACACAGGTCAGGGGGACATGGGGACATTGGGGACAGCAGGGGACAGAGGGGACAGTGGGGACATTGGAGACAGCGAGCCTGGGGACAGCGGGGTCAGGGGGACATTGGGGACATTGGGGACATCAGGGGGACACTGGGGACATTGGGGACAGGGGGACAGCGATCAGGGGGACACGGATACATTGGGGACAGGGGGACATGGGGACAGCAGTCAGGGGGGACACTGGGGACACTGGGGACATTGGGACAGAGGGGACAGGGACAGCAAGCCTGGGGACAGGGGGACAGCGGTCAGGGGGACATCAGGGGACGCTGGGGACAGGGGGACAGGGGTGACATTGGGGACAGTGGTCAGAGGGGTCAGTGGGGACACAGGGGTCAGTGGTCGGGGGGACAGGAGGACAAGGGGACACAGGGGACACTGGGTGGGGTTGGGGACAGAGGGGACAAGGGGTGGGGTGGGGGACATTCTGTGACACCCTGGGGACACTCCGGGACACCTTGGGGACATTCCATGACACCCTGGGCACAATGACACTCCGGAGACACTCTGTGACACTGTGGGGACAATGACACTGTGGGGACACTCCATGACACCTTGGGGACAATGACATCCTGGGGACAATGACACCGTGGGGACAGCAGCTCCGTGACGCCGGCTGTGCCACCCCCGGATGTGGCGGGAGAGGTGACACTGAGGAGGTGACACGGGGGAGGGGACATCGGGAGGTGACATCGGGAGGTGACACTTCCTCTGCGAGGAGCCCGGGTGACAATTTCGATATGACTGCGGTGGGGGGAGGGGAGGTGACATCAGGGACAGGAGGGGACACTGAGGACATTGGGGACGTTGGGGACATCGGGGGACACTGGGGACATTGAGGGACATCAGGGGACATTGAGGGACATCAGGGGACAGCAGGGACATCGGGGGACAGGAGCAGATAGGAAGGGACAGGAGGGGACATCAAGGGACATTGGGGACCGGAGGGGACATTGGGGACATCGGGGACAAGAGGGGACAGTAAAGGTCAGTAGGGGACTGAGGAGGACATGAGGCAACAGCAGGGGACAGGAGGTGACACAGGTGACACAGGTGACACAGGTGACATTCAGGACTTACCGGGGCTGAGCAGGATGTGGGCAGCGGTGGCAGCCTGAGGGGACAGGAGGGGACAACGTCAGCACCAGGGTCCCCAATGTCCCCAAGGTGTCCCCAGTGTGTCCCCAAGGTGTCCCCAAGGTGTCCCCAGGGTGTCCCCAATGTCCCCAATGTCCCCTCAATGTCACCAATGTCCCCAAGGTGTCCCCAAGGTGTCCTCAGTGTCCCCAATGTCCCCAAGAAGGGAAGGTGGGAAACACAGACGGACACCCTGGACAGACGGACACCTGGACAGACGGACAAAGCCCTGGGCAAGGAGGACGGGCAGACGGGCAGACGGACAGACGCCTGGACGGACAGCTGGACGCACAGCCAGATGGACGGACAGACGGGCAGCTGGACAGACGGACAGCCAGGCTGGTCACTGGACACACGGACGGACGGATGCCTGGATGGACGGACAAACGGACCCCTGGGCAGACACCTGGACGGACAGACAAGCAGACGCTTGGACAGACGGACACCTGGGCAGGTGGACCCCCCCCAGAGGGACGGACAGACGGACAGAGAGCAGGCAGACAAATGGATGGACAGAGGGATGGACACCGGGACACACGGACACATGGGCAACCGGACAGCCGGACACCCGGGCAAGCAAAGAGCAGGACAGACGGACACCTGGACAAACGGACACTGGGACAAACGGACAGCTGGACAATCAAACAGCAGGACAGACGGACACCTGGACAAACAGGTACCAGGACAAATGGACACCTGGACAAACGGACACCAGGACAAATGGTCATCTGGGACAAATGGACACCGAGACAAACGGACATCAGGACAAACAGACACTGGGACAAACGGACACCGGGACAGACAGACACCTGGACTAGCAGACACCAGGAAAAACACCCAGACAACCGCAAAACCGGACACCTGGACACCTGGACAAACGGACACCGGGACAAATGGACACTGGGACAAACAGGTACCAGGACAAACGGACACCAGGACTAGCAGACACCTGGACAAACAGACACTGGGACAAACGGACACCAGGATGAACACCCAGACAACTGGACACCAGGGTACCGGGACAAACGGACACTGGGACAAACGGACACCTGGACAAATGGACACCAGGATAACTGGATAACCAGACACTGGGACAAACGGACATCAGGACAAACAGACACTGGGAGAAAAGGACACTGAGACAAATGGACACCTGGACTAGCAGACACCAGGACTGGCACGTGGACAAACGGACACGGGGACACCACTGGGACAAACGGACACTGGGATAAAAGGACCCCAGGAGACCTGGACAAACAGACACCTGGATCAACAGGTACCTGGACAAATGGACACCTGGACAAATGGACACCTGGGCAAACAGTTACCAGGATCAACACCTGAACAACAGGATGCCTGGATGGACAACCAGACACCTGGACAAATGGACACCAGGACCAACGGACACTGGGACAAACGGACACTAGTACAAACAGACAGTGGGACAAATGGACACCAGGACCAGGAAAAACACCAGGACAGCTGGAAAACCGGACACCTGGACACCAGGACAAACGGACACCTGGAGACCTGGACAAATGGACACCTGGACAAATGGACACCTGGACAAACGGACACCTGGACAAACGGACACCGGTACTCCTGGCCCCCAGGACACCCCGACCCCAGGACAAGCGGCCACCCCGCCCTCAGGATGGGCAGACGGACAGACCGACGGCCGGACGGACAGAAGGAAGGACGGACGGACGGACAGACCCCTCCCCCCCGTGCCCACCTTCACCGGGGGCGGCCCCCGGAGCGCGGCCACGGCGGCGGCGGCGGCGGCTCCGAGCGCGGCCAGGGCGGCGATGGCGGCGAGCGCCGGGAGCAGGAACCGGCACCGGCACCGGGGATGGGAGCGGGGATCCAGGGGCTGCTCCGGGTCACGGGCCCGGTCCCGGTTCTTTTCCCGGTTCTGGTCCCAGTTTTGGTGCCGGTTCATGTCCCAGTTCTGCTCTAGGTCCCGGTTCATGTCCCGGTCTCTGTTCATGTCCCGGTTCTGGTCCCGGACCCAGTTCTGGCTCTGGTGCGGGTTCTGGTCCCAGTTCCGGTCCCGATTCTGGTCCCAGTTCTGGTGCCCGTTCATGTCCCGGTTCGTGTCCCACATCCGGTCCCGGTTCCGGTCCCAGTTGTGATGCCCGTTCTGGTCCCAGTTCTGGCTCTGGTGCGGGTTCTGGCTCCAGTTCTGGTGCCCGTTCTGGTCCCGGTTCATGTCCCGGTCCTGGTGCCGGTTCTGGTGCCCGTTCTGGTCCCGGTTCACGTCCCCGTTCTGGTTCCATTCCCGGTTCCTGTCCCGCTCCTGGTGCCATTCCCGGTCCCGATCCCGGTCCCAGTCCCGGTTCATGTCCCGCTCCTGGTGCCCGTCCTGGTGCCAGCCCCGGTTCTGGTCCCGGTCCCGGTTCGGGTCCCGGTTCGGGTCCGGGCAGAGGCACCGGCAGGGCCGCGCGGGATTCTCGGGCTCGGCGAGCGGCGACATCGCGGCGACATCGGCGACAGAGCGGAGCGGGGCCGCCTTTAACGGGACAGGAACGGGGAGGGGACACGGGGACAGCGGGGAGGGGACAGAGGTGACATCAGGGAATGCACCGGGGACAGCGGGGAGGGGACAGCGGTGACAGTGGGGAGGGGACAGAGGTGACATCAGGGAATGCACCGGGGACAGCGGGGAGGGGACACGGGGACATCGGGGAGGGGACAGAGGTGACATCAGGGAATGCACCGGGGATGTCGGGGAGGGGGCGGCGACAGCGGGGAGGGGACATCGGGGAGGGGACAGGGGCAACAACGGGGAGGGGACATGGCGACAGTGGGAAGGGACAGCGGAGAGGGGACAGCGGTGACATCAGGGAAGGGAACTGGAACATCGGGGAGGGCACCGGGGAGGGGACCAGGGATGGGACACGGGGACAGTGGGAGGTGACAGCGGAGAGGGGACGCGGTGACATCAGGGAATGCCCCGGGGATGTCGGGGAGGGAACTGGAACAGCGGGGAGGGGACAACGGGGACATCAGGGAGGGGGCTGGAACTTCGGGGAGGGGACAGCGGAGAGAGGGCGGTGACATCTGGGAAGGGACAGTGGTGACATCAGGGAATGCACCGGGGGTGTCGGAGAGGGAACTGGAACAGAGGGGAGGGGACGGTGACATCGGGGAGGGGACAGCGGGGACATCAGGGAGCCGGACACGGGGAGGGGGCGGTGACAGCGGAGAAGGGACCGGGGACATCAGGGAGGGGACGGAGACATTGGGGAGGGGTCTGGAACATCAGGGAGGGGACAGCGGGGACATCGGGGAGGGGGCGGCGACAGCGGGGAAGGGACAGCGGTGACATCAGGGAATGCCCCGGGGATGTCGGGGAGGGGACTGGAACAACGGGGAGGGGACAGCGGGGACATCAGGGAGTGGGCGGCGACATCAGGGAAGGGACAGGGACAGCATGGAGGGGGACATGGGGAGGGGACACGGTGACATCGGGGAATGCACCGGGGACATCGGGGAGGGGACTGGAACAGCGGGGAAGGGACAGTGGGGAGGGGACAGAGGTGACATCGGGGAGGGGACAGAGGTGACATCGGGAAGGGGACAGAGGTGACATCGGGGAGCGGGACACGGGAGGGGGCGGTGACAGCGGAGAAGGGACGGTGACATGAAGGAAAGGGACAGCGGGGAGGCGACATCGGAGAAAGGACTGGGGACATCGGGGAGGGGACACGGTGACATCAGGGAATGCACCGGGGACGTCGGGGAGGGGACTGGAACAACGGGGAGGGGACAGCGGAGAGAGGGCGGTGACATCAGGGAGCGGGACACGGGGAGGGGACCGGGAAGGTGACATCAGGGAATGTCCCGGCGACAGCGGGGAGGGGACCAGGCAAGGGACGGTGACATCAGGGAAGGGACCAGGGACATTGGGGAGGGGACACGGGGACATCGGGGAGCGGGACATGGGGAGGGTCCGTGGTGCCACCGGTGCCACCTGTCCCCATTGTCCTCCATCCTCCCTGTCCCACCTGTGGCCACCACGGGGTCAGCGGTGTCACACAGGGGTGACCCTGGTGACACCCAATGTCCCCCTCGTTCCTCCTGTCCCACCAGTGCCACCGGCGTCACCTGTCACCGGCGGAGGTGACATCGGGGGATGCACCGGGGACACCGGGGAGGGGTTGGGGACACCACGGAGGGCACAATGACACCGAGGGGGGGACACTGCGAAGGGGTTGGGGACACTGGAGAGGGGACAATGACACCGGGGAGGGGACCGGGAAGGGGTTGGGGACACCAGGAAGGGGTTGGGGACACTGGAGAAGGGACAATGACACCGGGGAGGGGACAATGACTCTGGGGAGGGGACTGGGAAAGGGGTTGGGGACACCGAGAAGGGGTTGGGGGACACCGAGAAGGGGACAATGACATCGAGGGGACACCGGGAAGGGATTGGGGACACCAGGGAGAGGTTGGGGACACTTTGGGGTGACCCCTCGGGGACAACGGCGACACCAGCGAGGGACAAAGCCAACCCAGGGGGTGGCACCGGTGACAAAAAGCGACACCGGGGGCGGGGACAGAGGAAGCGGCGACACCGTGGGTGGCGGGAGGGGGAGGGGAGGTTTTGGGGACCCTCCCGGCCGTGACGTCACGGATGGGAATTGTCCCCCAGTGTCCCCAAATGTCCCCAAGTGTCGCCCGCGGGGGTTTCCTGTGGGGATGGAAATTTGGGACCTCTCGGGGTTTTTTTGGGGAGGGAAAAAGGAGATTTGGGAGGGGAGGGGAGAGATGGGGATACCCTTGGAGGGGGAGGGACACCCCAAAAAAATGGAATCCCTAAAAAAACCCCAAATCCCCCACAAAAAACCCTAAAATGGGACCCCAAAAACCCCAAATCATCCCCCAAAAACCAAAACTCCCAAAAAACCACGAACTCCATAAAATGGGAATCCCAAAACCCCCCAAACTCCTCCCAAAAAAACGCAAACCACCCCAAAAATGAGATTCCAAAAAAACCCCAAATCCCCCAAAATGGGACCCCAACAAAACACCAAAAATCCCCCAAAACCCCAAAATCCCCCAAATATGGGACTCCAAAAAACCCCAAAAAACCCAAAGTCCCCCCAAATAACCCCAAACGCCCCCCAAACCCCAAATCACCCCAAAATGGGACCCCCAAAACCCCCAAACTCCCCCAAAATGGGTCCCCCAAAAAAACCTCAAACCCCCAAAAATGGGACCCCCCAAAAAATACAAAATTCCCGCCAAAACCCCCGAAACTCCCCCCAAAAATGGGACACCCAAAAAATCCAACGCCCCCAGAATGGAACCTCAAAAAACCCCAAACACTCCCCAAAAAATGAAATCTCTAAAAAAACCCAAAATCCCTAAAAAAACCCCTAAAATGGGATCCCAAAAACCCCAAATTCCCCCAAAAAAATGGGACCTCAAAAAAAAAAAAATCCCAACCCCTCCAAGAAAATCCCAAATCATCCCAAAATGGGGCCTACAGAAAAACCCAAAATGGAACCCCAAAACCCCCCCAAATTCCGTAAAATGAGACCCCAAAAAACCCCAAATCCCCCCAAAATGGGACCCCAAAAAACCCCAAACTCTTCCCAAAAAAACCCGAATTCATAAAATGAGACCCCCCAAAAAAACCCAAATCACCCCAAAAATTGGACCCCCCCTAAACCCAACCCCCCCAAAAATCCCCCAAATGCCCCAAAATAGGACCCTCAAAAAACCCCCAAACCCTCAAAATGGGACTCCCAAAAACCCCAAAAATGGGACCCCAAAAAACCCCAAATGCTCCCCGAAAAAATCTCAAATTCCCCCAAAATGGAACCAAAAAAAACCCACAAATCCCCCAAAAAAGGGACACCCAAAAAAAACCCAAACGCCCCCAAAATGGGACCCCCCAAAAACCCAAACCCTCCCCAAAACCCCAAATTCCCCCCAAAATGGGACCCCCACAAAAAACTGCAAACTCCCCCAAAATGGGACCTCAAAAAAAACCCAAATCCCACCAAAATAGGATCCCCAAAAAACCCCAAACCCCCAAAAAATCCAAAATTCCGCCAAAATGGGATCCCCCAAAAAACCCAAACGCCCCCTAAAAAAACCCCAAATTCCCTCAAAATGGGATACCCCCAAAACCCCAAACCGCCCCAAATAGAACCCCCAAAAATCCCCAAACTCCTCCCAAAAAACCCCAAATCACCTCAAAAAATGGGACCCCAAAAAAACATCAAATCCCCCCAAAACCCCCCAAACTTCCCCAAAATTAGAACCTCAAAAAACCCCAAAATCCCCCTAAAATGGGACCCCCCAAAAAACGCCAGCCCTCTCCAAAAAAGCCTCAAATCCCCCAAAATGCGATCCCCCAAAAAACCCCAAATTCCCCCCCAAACCCCTGAAATTTCCCCCAAAAATGGGACGTCCCAAAAACCCCAACTCTCCCCAAAAAACCCTCAAATCTCCTCAAAATGAGACCCCAAAAAAACCCCAAATCCCCACAAAAAACCCAAAAAAACCCTAAAATAGGACCCCCTAAAAAAATCTAGAAAGGGACCCCAGAAAAAACCCAAATGCACCCAAATGGGATCCCCAAAAAAACTCAAACCCCCACAAAAAAACCCAAAAAAACTCAAACGGGACCACAAAAAAAAAACCAAACATCCCAAAAAAACCCCAAATTCTCCCCGAAAACCCACAAACGCCATAAAATGGGACTCCCAAAAACCCCAAACCCCGCCAAAAAACCCCAAAATTGGACAAAACCCCCAAAAAACCCAACAGGCCCCCAAAATGGGACTCCCAAAAATCTCCAAATCCTCCCCAAAATGGGACCCCAAAATCCACAAACCCCTCAAAATGGGACCCCAAAAAAACCCCAAAATGGGATCCCCATAAAACCCCAAATTCCCCCCAAAAAACCCCAAATTCCCCCCAAACCTGGGCCCCCAAAATCCCCAACCCTCCCCCCCAAAAAACCTCAAATCCCCCAAAAAATGGACCCCCAAAAACCCCAAACTCCTCCCAAAACGGAACCCCAAAAAAACCCAAAATAGGACCCAAAAAAACCCCAAAAAACCCCAAAATGGGACCCAAAAAAACCCAAAATGGCACCCAAAAAAACCCCAAAAAAACCCAAAATGGGACCCAAAAAAACCCCAAATCCCCCAAAATGGGACCTACAAAAAGCCCCCAAAATGAATCCCCCCAAAAACCCCAAAATTCCTTTAAATGGGACCCCCAACCCCCCCAAAACAGGACCCCCCAAAAACCCCAAACTCCTCCCCAAAAAACCCCAAATCCCCCTAAATTGGTGCCCCAAGAAAGTTCAAATCCCCCCCAAAAAACCCCCAAAAACCCCAAAATTCACCCCAAAATGGGACCCCCAACCCCCAAAACGGGACCCCAAAAAGAGCCCAACACCCCCCCAAAAAACCCTAAAAAAACCCAAAATGGGACCCACAAAAAAACCCCAAACCCCCCAGAAAACCCCAAATGCACCCAAAATGGAACCCCCAAAAAATCCCAAAATAACCCGAAAAACCCCCAAATTCCCCAAAAATCCAAAAAGGGACCCCCAAAAAACCCACAAACCCTATAAATTGGCCGCCCCCAAAAAACCTCAAATCCCCCCCAAAAACCTCAAATCCCCCCCAAATGAGACCCCTCCAAAAAACACCAAAATTTTCCCAAATGGGACCCCCAAAAACCCCCAAATTCCCTAAAATGGGACCCCCAAAATTAGAGCCCCCTCCTCAAATAGGAAACCTTTAAAGTTTAATTTACGTTAGTTTAATTTCAATATTTTATTTTATTTTATTTTATTTTATTTTATTTTATTTTATTTTATTTTATTTTATTTTATTTTATTTTATTTTATTTTATTTCATTTCATTTCATTTCATTTCATTTCATTTCATTTTATATTTTATTTTTATTCCCCTCCTTGTCCCCCCAATTGGTGCTCCCAAGGGGGCGTGGCCTCCTCACCAAACCACGCCCCTTCCTATTTCACCCCGCCCACTCCCCGCCCCTCACCATTAACCCCGCCCTCTTTCCCAGCTCACCAATCACCGCCCCTCACCCTTAACCGCGCCCTCTTTCCCAACCCACCAATCATCGCGCCGCGCCTTGGGCGCGTTCCCATGACATCATCGCGCCAACCCGGAAGCGCGGCGGGCGCGAAGCGCCGTGAAGGGGGCGGGAAGAAAGGCCGTGCGCGCGTCACGTGACCGCGAGGGGGCGTGCGGATTGGGCGGGGCCGGCAGGTGTGGGCGGGGCCGCGGCGCGCGCGGCGTTTCTGGGATCGGCAGGTGAGGGGACGGGTGGGGGGGGAGGGGACAGCGGGGGGGGTTTGGGGACATTTGGGGACATTTGGGGGGGCTGGGGACACCTGAGGGGGTTGTGGGACTTTTGAGAGACCTGAGAGAGGGGTCCGGGACATTGGGGGGGTCCTGGGGGGTTTTGGGGCACTTGGGGACACCTGGGGGTGGTTTGGGGACATTTGAGAGGATTTGGGGACACTTGGGGACATCGGGGACGCCTGGGGACACTGGACGGGAGTTTGGGGACACCTGAACACACCAGGAGGAGGTCCCGGCCATTGGGGGGGCCTTGGGGACAAAGGTGACAATCGGGAACTGGGGTGGCTTTGGGGACAGAGGGGACAATGTGGGATTGGGGTGGCCTTGGGGACAAAGGTGACAATCAGAGATTGGGGTGGCCCTGGCGACGATGGGGGACCAGGGTGGCTTTGGGGACAGAGGGGACAATCAGGGACCAAGGTGGCCTTGGGGATAGAGGTGACAACGTGGGATTGAGGTGGCTTTGGGGACAAGATGGCTTTGGGGACAAAGGTGACAATCGGAGATCAGAGTGGCCTTGGGGACAATCAGGGACCAGGGTGGCCTTGGGGACAAAGGTGACAAAACCTCAAAACCGCCAGGACTGAGCTCCATTATCCCCTCAGTGTCCCCTCATTGTCCCCTCAGTGTCCCCTCAGTGTCCCCTCATTGTCCCCTCATTGTCCCCTCAATGTCCCCTCAGTGTCCCCTCATGTCCCCTCATTGTTCCTTCCCTGTCCCCTCATTGTCCCCTCATGCCCCTCAATGTCCCCTCATTGTCCCCTCAGTGTCCCCTCATTGTCCCCTCATTGTCCCCTCAGTGTCCCCTCATGTCCCCCCATTGTCCCCTCATTGTCCCCCCATTGTCCCCTCAGTGTCCCCTCAATGTCCCCTCAGTGTCCCCCATTGTCCCCTCCCTGTCCCCTCAGTGTCCCCTCAGTGTCCCCTCAGTGTCCCCTCAGTGTCCCCTCATGTCCCCTCATGTCCCCCATTGTCCCCTCATTGTCCCCTCAATGTCCCCTCAGTGTCCCCTCATTGTCCCCTCATTGTCCCCTCAGTGTCCCCTCAGTGTCCCCCCATTGTCCCCTCAATGTCCCCCATTGTCCCCTCAATGTCCCCCACTGTCCCCTCAGTGTCCCTCATGTCCCCCCAGTGTCCCCCATGTCCCCTCAGTGTCCCCCATTGTCCCCCATGTCCCCATTGTCCCCTCATTGTCCCCTTAATGTCCCTCAGTCCCCTCATGTACCCCATGACCCTCATTGTCCCCCCATGCCCCAATGTCCCTCATGACCACTCTCGGTCCCAGTGTCCTCCGTCCCTTCCCACAGTACCGACCCAGAATTCCAATGGAATTTTCACCCCAAAATTCGGAAATTTCACCCAAAATTCGGAAATTTCGCCCCAAAATTTGAAATTTTCACCCCAAACTTGGAGATTTTTGCCCCAAAATTGGGGTTTTGGGACCCAAATTTGAGGATTTTTAACCCAAATTTGGATTTTTTTGCTCCAAACTTGGAGATTTTTGCCCCAAAATTGGGGTTTTGGGACCCAAATTTGAGGATTTTTAACCCAAATTTGGATTTTTTTGCTCCAAAATTTGGGATTTTTGCTTAAAATTTAGGAATCTCGCATCAAAATTTGGGGATTTTTGCTCCAAATTTGGAATTTTAGACCCAGAGTTTGAGACTTGCACCCCAAATTTGAGGATTTTTGGGTAAATTTGGAAATTGTGGATCCCAAAATTGGGGATTTTTGCTCCAAATTTGGAATTTTAGACCCAGAGTTTGAGACTTGCACCCCAAATTTGAGGATTTTTGGTTAAAATTGGAAATTTTGGAACCCAAACCTGGGGGATTTTTTGCCTCAAAATTGGGGAATTCCACCCCAAATTTGAGGGGTTTTGATGAAACTTGGGGGTTTTTTAACCCCAAAATTTGGAAAATTTGTTTCAAAATTTGCGATTTTTGCTCCAAAATTTGGGATTTTCACATCAAAATTGGGGATTTTTGCTCAAAAACTTGGGGTTTTCATTCCACATTTGGGGATTTTTGCCTCAAAATTGGGAATTTTCACTCCAAATTGGGGGGTTTTGCAACAAAATTTGAGGATTTTTGCCAGAAAATCAGGATTTTTTTCCTCAAAATTTGGGATTTTGCCCTAAAATTCAGGATTATTGCTCCAAAATTTGGGAATTTCACCCCAAATTTTGGGATTTTTTTCCCCAAATTTGAGAAATGTTGCCCCAAATTTTGGGGGGTTTTGCTCAAAATTGGAGATTTTCACCACAAATTTGGGGATTTTTGCTAAAAATTTGGGATTTTCACCCAAAATTTGGATTTTTTTGCCCCAGTTTGGGAATTCCAGGAATGTTTGGGGGAGGGGCCAAAGTTCGTTAGGGGTAATTAAGGCGACGCTGATTATGCAAATGAGCCGTGTGATTATGCCTGTGTATGCAAATGAACCCTGGTTATGCAAATGAGTGTGGGTGGAGGAATCCAGATAAACCGGGACTGGTTAAACCGGCTCCAATTAACCCAGAGCTTAATTAATCCAGTCTGATTAATTAAACTGGGTTCAGTTAATCCAGAGTTTAATTAACCCAGTCTGATTAATTAGAGTTTAATTAATCCAGTCTGATTAATTAAAGTGGGTTCAGTTAATCCAGAGCTTAATTAATCCAGTCTGATTAATTAAACTGGGTTCAGTTAATCCAGAGCTTAATTAATCCAGTCTGATTAATTAAACTGGGTTCAGTTAACCCAGAGTTTAATTAATCCAGTCTGATTAATTAAACTGGGTTCAGTTAACCCAGAGCTTAATTAATCCAGTCTGATTAATTAAACTGGGTTCAGTTAACCCAGAGCTTAATTAATCCAGTCTGATTAATTAAACTGGGTTCAGTTAACCCAGAGTTTAATTAGTCCAGTCTGATTAATTAAAGTGGGTTCAATTAATCCAGAGTTTGATTAATCCAAAATAATTAATTAAATGGGGTTCAATTAATTCCTGGTCATTCCTGGTGTCACCAGGGGTTCCTGGTGTCCCACAGGTGGCACCAGGGGGACACTGGGGACAGGTGGCACCAATGCCACCACTGACCCCATGGTGACCCCGTGGTGACACAGGTGGCACAGGGGACATTGGGGACAGGTGGCACTGGTGGCACCACTGACCTCATGGTGACCCCATGGTGACCCCATGGTGACACAGGTGGCACAGGGGTCATGGGGACAGGTGGCACTGGTGGCACAGGGGTTACAGGGACAGGTGGCACAGGTGGCACAGGGGACATGGGGACAGGTGGCATGGAGGACACTGGGGACAGGTGGCACCCATGTCACCGCTGATGCCATGGTGGCCCCATGGTGACACAGGTGGGACAGGGGACATGGGGACAGGTGGCACCAATGCCACCACTGACCTCGTGGTGACCCCATGGTGACTTCATGGTGACACAGGTGGCACAGGGGTCATGGGGACAGGTGGCACTGGTGGCACCACTGACCTCATGGTGACACAGGTGGCACAGGGGTCATGGGGACAGGTGGCACTGGTGGCACAGAGGACACTGGGCACAGGTGGCACCGGTGTCACCACTGACCCCATGGTGACTCCATGGTGACACAGGTGGGACAGGGGTTACAGGGACAGGTGGCACCACTGTCACCGCTGACCCCGTGGTGGCCCCATGGTGACACAGGTGGGACAGGGGTCATGGGGACAGGTGGCACTGGTGGCACAGAGGACACTGGGGACAGGTGGCACAGGTGGCACCACTGACCTCGTGGTGACCCCATGGTGACTTCATGGTGACACAGGTGGCACAGGGGTCATGGGGACAGGTGGCATGGAGGACACTGGGGACAGGTGGCATTGGTGCCACCACTGACCTCGTGGTGACACAGGTGGCACAGGGGTTACAGGGACAGGTGGCACTGGTGGCATGGAGGACACTGGGGACAGGTGGCACCAATGCCACCACTGACCTCATGGTGACACAGGTGGCACAGGGGACATGGGGACAGGTGGCACTGGTGGCACAGAGGACACTGGGGACAGGTGGCATTGGTGCCACCACTGACCTCGTGGTGACCCCATGGTGACGCAGGTGGGACAGGGGACATTGGGGACAGGTGGCACCAATGCCACCACTGACCTCGTGGTGACACAGGTGGCACAGGGGACATGGGGACAGGTGGCACAGGTGGCACAGAGGACACTGGGCACAGGTGGCACCAATGTCACCACTGACCCCATGGTGGCCCCATGGTGACACAGGTGGGACAGGGGACATGGGGACAGGTGGCACTGGTGGCACCACTGACCTCATGGTGACCCCATGGTGACACAGGTGGGACAGGGGACATGGGGACAGGTGGCACCAATGCCACCACTGACCATGTGGTGACCCCATGGTGACTTCAAGGTGACACAGGTGGGACAGGGGTCATGGGGACAGGTGGCACTGGTGGCACAGAGGACACTGGGGACAGGTGGCACAGGTGGCACCACTGACCTCGTGGTGACCCCATGGTGACACAGGTGGGACAGGGGACATGGGGACAGGTGGCACCAATGCCACCACTGACCTCGTGGTGGCCCCATGGTGACGCAGGTGGGACAGGGGTCATGGGGACAGGTGGCACAGGTGGCATGGAGGACACTGGGGACAGGTGGCACCAATGCCACCACTGACCTCGTGGTGACCCCGTGGTGACACAGGTGGGACAGGGGTTACAGGGACAGGTGGCACTGGTGACATGGAGGACACTGGGGACAGGTGGCACCAATGCCACCACTGACTCCCTGGTGACCCCATGGTGACACAGGTGGGACAGGGGTCATGGGGACAGGTGGCACGGAGGACACTGGGGACAGGTGGCACCAATGCCACCGCTGACCCCATGGTGGCCCCATGGGCTCAGGTGGCACCAATGCCACCACTGACCTCGTGGTGGCCCCATGGTGACTTCATGGTGACACAGGTGGCACAGGGGTCATGGGGACAGGTGGCACTGGTGGCACAGAGGACACTGGGGACAGGTGGCACCGGTGTCACCACTGACCCCGTGGTGGCCCCATGGTGACCTCGAGGTGTCCCCGTTGTTTTGCAGCTCCTGCCATGGATTTGGTGACCGTCCTGGTGGCCTTGGTGGCCTTGGTGGCCGTGGTCGTGCTGGTGGTGGCCCAGCGCCTCGGGCTGCTCTACCGCCTGCGCCACAAGGTCTGGGGACATCGGGGACATGGGGACATTGGGGACATCGGGGACATCGGGAGCTGGGAGGACACTGGGGACACTGGGGGTGTTGGGGACACTGGGAGGATTGGAGATGTTGGGGATGTTGGGGACACCAGGGTGTGGGGGGAGGTTGGAAATGTTGGGGACATTGAGGGGACATTGGGGAATGGAGGACATTGGGGACATTGTGGGGACACTGGGGATGTTGGGGACATTGGGAGGATTGGAGATGTTGGGGACATTGGGGACATTGAGGGGACATTGGGGCTGGGAGGGCGTTGGGGACGGGGGGGACATTGTGGGGACATTGGGGACACTTGAGGTTGTGGGGACACCAGGAGCTGGGGGGATGCTGGAGATGTTGGGGACATTGTGGGGACACTGGGGGGACATTGAGGGATTGGGAGCCGGGGGGACACTGGGGACACTGGGGGCATTGTAGGATATGGGGACATTGAGGGACATTGGGGACATTGAGGGGACATTGCGGGGAATGGGGGACATTGGGGATGGGAGGGACATTGTGGGGACATTGGGGACACCAGGAGCTGGGGGAATGTTGGAGATGTTGGGGACATTGTGGGGACACTGGGGGGACATTGAGGGGATTGGGAGCCGGGGGGACATTGGGGACATTGAGGGGACATTGGGGACATTGGGGACGGGGGGGACATTGTGGGGACATTGGGGACACTTGAGGTTGTGGGGACACCAGGAGCTGGGGGAATGTTGGAGATGTTGGGGACATTGGGGACTGGGAGGACATTGGGGACATTATAGGATACGGGGACATTGGGACACTTTGGGGACATTGGGGACACCACGGGCTGGGAGGACATTGGGGACATTGTGAGGACATGGGGACATTGGGGAATATGGGACATTGGGGACTGGGGGGACACTGGGGACATTGAGGGGACATTGAGGACATTGGGGACACCAGGAGCTGGGGGGACGTTGGAGATGTTGGGGACATTGTGGGGACACTGGGGGGACACTGGGGGGACATTGCAGGGACATTGGGGACATTGAGGACATTGGGGAGGACATTGAGGGCTGGGGGGACATTGGGGACAGGTGACACTGCAGGGACATTGGGGACATTGAGGACATTGGGGAGGACATTGAGGGCTGGGGGGACATTGGGGACAGGTGACACTGGTGGGATGGAGAACCTTGAGGACAGGTGACACTGGTGGGACCGGTGGAACAAGGGGGACATTGGGGACAGGTGTCTTTGGTGTCACCCCTGACCCTGTGGTGACCCCATGGTGACCACAGGTGGGACAGGGGAGATGGACACAGGTGACACCGGTGGGATGGAGAACACTGGGGACAGGTGACACTGGTGGGATGGAGAACATTGGGGACAGGTGACAGCAGTGTCACCACTGACCCCATGGTGACCACAGGTGGGACAGGGGAGATGGGCACAGGTGACACCAATGGGATGGAGAACATTGAGGACAGGTGACACCAGTGGGATGGAGGACACTGAGCTCAGCTGTCCCCTTGGTGTCCCCTTGGTGTCCCCTCGGTGTCCCCAGGTGGACCCTGGTGGCATGGAGAACACTGAGAACCTTGGGCGCAGGTGACACCAATGGGATGGAGAACATTGAGGACAGGTGACACAGAGGACACCGCTCTCACCTGTCCCTCGGTGTCCCCTCAGTGTCCCCAGGTGGACACTGGTGGCATGGAGAACACTGAGAACCTTGGGCGCAGGTGACACCAATGGGATGGAGAACATTGGGTGCAGGTGACACAGAGGACACCGCTCTCACCTGTCCCTCGGTGTCCCCAGGTGGACCCTGGTGGCATGGAGAACACTGAGAACATTGGGGACAGGTGACACTGGTGGGGTGGAGAACATTGGGTGCAGGTGACACCAATGGGATGGAGAACGTTGAGGACAGGTGACACCAGTGGGGTGGAGGACACTGAGCTCAGCTGTCCCTCGGTGTCCCCAGGTGGACACGGGTGGGATGGAGAACACTGAGAACATTGAGGACAGGTGGACACTGCTGGGATGGAGGACACCGCTCTCAGCTGTCCCCTCGGTGTCCCCTCGGTGTCCCCGTGGTGTCCCCAGGTGGACACTGGTGGCACAGAGGATACTGAGAACATTGAGGACAGGTGACACTGGTGGCACAGAGGACACCGCTCTCACCTGTCCCCTTGGTGTCCCCTCGGTGTCCCCAGGTGGACACTGGTGGGATGGAGAACACTGAGAACATTGAGGACAGGTGACACTGGTGGGGTGGAGAACATTGGGTGCAGGTGACACCAATGGGATGGAGAACATTGAGGACAGGTGACACTGGTGGGGTGGAGGACACCGCTCTCACCTGTCCCCTCGGTGTCCCCTCGGTGTCCCCAGGTGGACACTGGTGGCATGGAGAACACTGAGAACATTGAGGACAGGTGGACACTGGTGGCACAGAGGACACCGCTCTCACCTGTCCCCTTGGTGTCCCCTCGGTGTCCCCAGGTGGACACTGGTGGACACTGGTGGCCCAGAGGACACCGCTCTCACCTGTCCCCATGTCCCCGTGGTGTCCCCGTGGTGTCCCCAAGTGGACACTGGTGGGATGGAGAACACTGAGCTCAGCTGTCCCCATGTTCCCTCATGTCCCCGCGGTGTCCCCAGGTGGACACTGGTGGCCCAGAGGACACCGCTCTCACCTGTCCCCATGTCCCCGTGGTGTCCCCAGGTGACACTGGTGGCCCAGAGGACACTGAGGACAGGTGGACACTGGTGGCCCAGAGGACACCGCTCTCATCTGTCCCCTCGGTGTCCCCAGGTGGACACTGGTGGCCCAGAGGACACTGCTCTCACCTGTCCCCTCGGTGTCCCCTCGGTGTCCCCAGGTGGACCCTGGTGGCATGGAGAACACTGAGAACATTGAGGACAGGTGACACTGGTGGCCCAGAGGACACCGCTCTCACCTGTCCCCATGTCCCCGTGGTGTCCCCAGGTGGACACTGGTGGCCCAGAGGACACCGCTCTCACCTGTCCCCATGTCCCCGTGGTGTCCCCAGGTGGACACTGGTGGCCCAGAGGACACCGCTCTCACCTGTCCCCATGTCCCCGCGGTGTCCCCAGGTGGACACTGGTGGCCCAGAGGACACCGCTCTCACCTGTCCCCTTGGTGTCCCCGCGGTGTCCCCAGGTGACACTGGTGGCCCAGAGGACACCGCTCTCACCTGTCCCCATGTCCCCTTGGTGTCCCCTCGGTGTCCCCAGGTGGACACTGGTGGCCCAGAGGACACCGCTCTCACCTGTCCCCATGTCCCCGCGGTGTCCCCAGGTGGACACTGGTGGACACTGGTGGCCCAGAGGACACCGCTCTCACCTGTCCCCATGTCCCCGCGGTGTCCCCGTGGTGTCCCCAAGTGGACACTGGTGGCCCAGAGGACACCACTCTCACCCTTCCCTCGGTGTCCCCTCGGTGTCCCCAGGTGGACACTGGTGGCCCAGAGGACCCCGCTCTCACCTGTCCCCATGTCCCCTCATGTCCCCTCATGTCCCCAGGTGGACACGGCCAGTCCCCGGCACGGCGGTGAGCTGGTGGCCGCGGTGCTGCGGGCGCACGGCGTGCGGTTCCTGTTCACGCTGCCCGGGGGCCACATCTCGCCCGTGCTGGTGGCCTGCGAGAAGATCGGCATCCGCGTGGTGGACACGCGCCACGAGGCCACCGCCGTCTTCGCCGCCGACGCCGTCTCGCGCATCTCGGGTCAGCACCGGCGGCGCCGCGTCACCCACTGTCCCCAAGGGAGGGAGGTGGCCCCGTGGATGACATCTCCAGGGGGTTTGGGGTGTCCCAGAACATCTCCAGAGGGTTTGGGGGTGTCCCAGAACATCTCCAGGGGGTTTGAGGTGTCCCAGAGCATCTCCAGAGGGTTTGGGGTGTCCCAGAACATCTCCAGAGGGTTTGGGGTGTCCCAAAACATCTCCAGGGGGTTTTGGGGTGTCCCAGAACATCTCCAGGGGGTTTTGGGGGTGTCCTAAAACATCTCCAGAGGGTTTG
Source organism: Zonotrichia leucophrys gambelii (assembly GCF_028769735.1). NCBI lineage: Eukaryota > Metazoa > Chordata > Aves > Passeriformes > Passerellidae > Zonotrichia > Zonotrichia leucophrys. The sequence goes on along the minus strand of NW_026992329.1, from coordinate 32,959 downwards.
GGGGTGTCCCAGAACATCTCCAGAGGGTTTTGAGGTGTCCCAGAACATCTCCAGGGGGTTTTGGGGTGTCCCAGAACATCTCCAGATGGTTTTGGGGTGTCTCACTTTGGTGGGTTCTGGGTGACTTCAGAGGGTTCCAAGAGTTTGGGGTGTCCAGGGTGGCTTTGTCCCCATTTCTCCCTGTTTGTCCCCAAGGGAGGGAGGTGGCCCCATGGACGACATCTCCAGGGGGTTTGGGGTGTCCCAGAACATCTCCAGAGGGTTTGGGGTGTCCCAAAACATCTCCAGAGGGTTTTGAGGTGTCCCAAAACATCTCCAGAAGGTTTTAGGGTGTCCCAGAACATCTCCAGAGGGTTTGGGGTGTCCCAGAACATCTCCAGGGGGTTTTGGGGTGTCCCAGAACATCTCCAGAGGGTTTGGGGTGTCCCAAAACATCTCCAGAGGGTTTGGGGTGTCCTAAAACATCTCCAGAGGGTTTGGGGTGTCCCAGAACATCTCCAGAGGGTTTGGGGTGTCTCACATTGGTGGGTCCTGGGTGATCTGAGAAGGTTCCAAGACTTTGGGGTGTCCAGGGTGGCATTTGTCCCCATTTGTCCCTGTTTGTCCCCAAGGGATGGAGGTGGCCCCATGGATGACATCTCCAGAAGGTTTTGGGGTGTCCCAGAGCATCTCCAGAGGGTTTTGGGGTGTCCCAAAACATCTCCAGAGGGTTTGGGGTGTCCATCTTTGGTGGGTCTTGGGTGACGTAAGAGGCTTCAAGGACTTTGGGAGGTCCAGGGTGGCATTTGTCACTTATGTCCCCAAGAGTTGGAGGTGGCCTCATGGCCAACATCTCCAGAAGGTTTTAGGGTGTCCCAGAACATCTCCAGGGGGTTTTGGGGTGTCTCACTTTGGTGGGTTCTGGGTGACTTCAGAGGGTTCCAAGAGTTTGGGGTGTCCAGGGTGGCTTTGTCCCTGTTTGTCCCCAAGGGTTGAGGTGGCCCCATAGCCAACATCTCCAGAGGGTTTGGGGTGTCCCAAAACATCTCCAGAGGGTTTGGGGTGTCCCAGAACATCTCCAGAGGGTTCTGGGGTGTCCCAGAACATCTCCAGGGGGTTTGGGGGTCTCACATTGGTGGGTCCTGGGTGATCTGAGAAGGTTCCAAGACTTCGGGGTGTCCAGGGTGGCATTTGTCCCCATTTGTCCCTGTTTGTCCCTGTTTGTCCCCATTTGTCCCCATCTGTCCCCAAGGGATGGAGGTGGCCCCATGGACGACATCTCCAGAGGGTTTTGGGGTGTCCCAGAACATCTCCAGAGGGTTTGGGGGTGTCCCAGAACATCTCCAGAGGGTTTGGGGTGTCCCAGAACATCTCCAGAGGGTTTGGGGTGTCCCAGAACATCTCCAGAGGGTTTGGGGGTGTCCCAGAACATCTCCAGAGGGTTTGGGGTGTCCCAGAACATCTCCAGGGGGTTTGGGGTGTCTCACTTTGGTGGGTTCTGGGTGACTTCAGAGGGTTCCAAGAGTTTGGGATGTCCAGGGTGGCTTTGTCCCCATTTGTCCCTGTTTGTCCCCAAGGGAGGGAGGTGGCCCCATGAACGACATCTCCAGAGGGTTTTGGGGTGAACCAGAACATCTCCAGAGGGTTTTGGGGTGTCCCAGAACATCTCCAGAGGGTTTGGGGTGTCCCAGAACATCTCCAGGGGGGTTTGGGGTGTCCATCCTTGGTGGGTCTTGGGTGACCTAAGAGGCTTCAAGGACTTTGGGAGGTCCAGGGTGGCATTTGTCACTTATGTCCCCAAGAGTTGGAGGTGGCCTCATGGCCAACATCTCCAGAAGGTTTTAGGGTGTCACAGAACATCTCCAGAGAGTTCTGGGGTGTCCCAAAACATTTCCAGGGGGTTTGGGGTGTCCCAGAACATCTCCAGGGGGTTTGGGGGTCTCACATTGGTGGGTTCTGGGTGATCTGAGAGGGTTCCAAGAGTGGGATGTCCAGGGTGGGTTGTCCCCATTTCTCCCTGTTTGTCCCCAAGGGATGGAGGTGGCTCCATGAACGACATCTCCAGAGGGTTTGGGGTGTCCCAGAACATCTCCAGGAGGTTTGGGGGTGTCCTAAAACATCTCCAGAGGGTTTTGGGGTGTCCCAGAGCATCTCCAGAGGGTTTTGGGGTGTCCCAGAACATCTCCAGGGGGTTTTGGGGTGTCCTAAAACATCTCCAGAGGGTTTGGGGTGTCCCAGAACATCTCCAGAGGGTTTGGGGTGTCCCAAAACATCTCCAGAGGGTTTGGGGGTGTCACTTTGGTGGGTTCTGGGTGACTTGAGAGGGTTCCAAGACTTTGGGATGTCCAGGGTGGCTTTGTCCCCATTTGTCCCCAAGAATTGAAGGTGGCACAGGGAGGTGGCCCCATGTCCAGCATCTCCAGAGGGTTTGGGGTGTCTCACATTGGTGGGTCCTGGGTGACCTGAGAAGGTCATCCCCAGGGATGTCCAGGGTGGCTTTGTCCCCATTTGTCCCCATTGTCCCCAAGGGTTGAGGTGGCCCCATGGCCAACATCTCCAGGGGGTTTTGGGGTGTCCCGCTCTGAGGCCATCTGTCCATCTTGGGGCCACCTTGGTGCCATTTTAGAGCCACCTTGGTGCCACCCTAGAGCCATCTTGGTGCCACCATGATGTCACCTTGACGCCATCTTGGGACCCCATACGTGCCACCATGGAGCCAATGTGATGCCACCTTGTTGCCCCTCTGGTGCCACCTTTTTGCCACCTTGGAGCCATCTTGATGCCACCTTGGTGCCACCATGGAGCCAATGTGGTGCCACCTTGGAGCCATCTTGGTTCCACCTTGGAGCCATCTTGGTGCCATCTTGATGTCACCTTGGTGCCATCTTGGTGCCGCTTTGGTGCCATCTTGAGGCCATCTTGAGGCCACCATGATGTCACCTTGGTGCCACCATGGAGCCATCTTGGTGCCATCTTGATGTCATCTTGGCGCCACCTTGGTACCATCTTGATGCCATCTTGGTGCCACGTTGGCTCCATCTTGAGGCCATCTTGGTGCCACCTTGGCGGCATCTTGGACCCATCTTGATGTTATCTTGGTGCCGCCATGGAGCCAATATGATGCCATCTTGGAGCCATCTTGGTGCCATCTTGGCTCCATCTTGAGGCCATCTTGAGGCCACCATGATGTCACCTTGGTGCCACCTTGGTACCATCTTGATGTCATCTTGGTGCCACCTTGGCTCCATCTTGAGGCCATCTTGGTGCCATCTTGGCAGCATCTTGGTGCCACCATGGAGCCATCTTGGTGCCATCTTGATGTCACCTTGGTGCCACCTTGGCTTCACCTTGACGCCACCTTGGTGCCATCTTGAGGCCACCATGATGCCACCTTGGTGCTACCATGGAGCCATCTTGGTACCATCTTGATGTCACCTTGGTGCCACTTTGGCTTCACCTTGATGCCATCTTGGTGCCATCTTGGTGCCACCTTGGCTCCATCTTGAGGCCATCTTGAGGCCACCATGATGTCGCCTTGGTGCCACCATGGAGCCATCTTGGTGCCACTTTGGCTTCATCTTGAGGCCATCTTGGTGCCACCTTGGTGCCATCTTGGTGCCACCTTGAGGCCACCTTGAGGCCACCTTGGTGCCACCCTGGAGCCATCTCGGTGCCCGGTGGTGCCCGGTGGTGCCAGCCTGGTGTCCCGCAGGGCGCATCGGGGTGGCGGCGGTGACGGCGGGGCCCGGGGTCACCAACGCGCTCACGGCCGTCAAGAACGCGCAGCTGGCGGAGTCCCCGCTGCTGCTGCTGGGGGGCGCCGCTGCCAGCCTGCAGAAGGTGGGCACCCCATGCCCGTGCCAGTCCCCAATGCCCGAATTCCCAAATTCCCAAATTCCTGAATTCCCAAATTCCCGGTGCCAATCCTGCATTCCCGAATGCCCGTGCCAATCCCGAATTCCCGGTGCCAATCCCGAATGCCCGAATTCCCAAATTCCCGGTGCCCATTCCCGAATTCCTGAATTCCCAAATTCCCAAATTCCCGGTGCCCATTCCCAAATTCCCGATGCCCATTCCCGAATTCCTGAATTCCCAAATTCCTGAATTCCTGAATTCCCAAATTCCCGATGCCCATTCCCCAGTTCCTGAATTCCCAAATTCCTGAATTCCCAAATTCCCCATGCCCATTCCCAAATTCCCAGTGCCAATCCCAAATTCCCGATGCCAATCCCAAATTTTTAATGCCCATTCCCAAATTTCCGATGCCAATCCCAAATTTTTAATGCCCATTCCCAAATTCCTGAATTCCCAAATTCCCTTTGCCCATTCCCAAATTCCCGGTGCTGTTTCGGAGTCCGCCACCCTGCAGAAGGTGGGCACCCGAATTCCCAGTGCCATTCCCGAATTCCCAAATTCCTGAATTCCTGAATTCCCGAATTCCCAATGCCCATTCCCAAATTCCCTTTGCCCATTCCCCAGTTCCTGAATTCCCAAATCCCCCATGCCCATTCCCAAATTTCCGATGCCAATCCCAAATTTTTAATGCCCATTCCCAAATTCCTGAATTCCCGAATTTCCGATGCCCATTCCCAAATTCCCAAATTCCCTTTGCCCATTCCCAAATTCCTGAATTCCCAAATTCCCGATGCCCATTCCCAAATTTCCGATGCCAATCCCAAATTTTTATTGCCCATTCCTGAGTTTTCGATGCCCATTCCCAAATTTCCTTTGCCCGTTCCCCCATTCCTGAATTCCCAAACTCCCGATGCCCATTCCCAAATTTTTGATGCCCATTCCTGAATTTTCAATGCCCGTTCCCAATTATTTTATTTCCATTCCCAAATTTTCGATGCCATTCCCAAATTCCCAGTTTCCCGAGGCCATTCCCAATTTCCCAAATCCCCGAATTCCTGAATTCTAAATGCCCATTCCCAAATTCCCTTTGCCCATTCCCGAGTTCCTGAGTTCCTGAATTCCCAAATTCCCGATGCCCATCCCAAATTCCCAATGCCATTCCCAAATTTTTGATGCCCGTTCCCAAATTCCTGATGCCATTTTGGAATTCCCAGTGCCAATCCCAAATTCCCGATGCCATTCCCGAATTCCCAAATTCCTGAATTCCCAAATTTCCGATGCCCATTCCCAAATTCCCAATTCCATTTCCCAGTTCCTTTTCCCATTCCCAAATTCCTGATGCCATGCCCAAATTTTCGATGCCATTCCCAAATTCCTGATGCCATTTTGGAATTCTTGGTGCCATTCCCAAATTCCTGAATTCCCAAACTCCCGATGCCCATTCCCAAATTTTTGATGCCATTCCCGAATTCCTGAATTCCCAAATTCCTGAATTCCCTCATTCCCTCATTCCCTCATTCCAGGGCCGGGGGCTCTCCAGGACATCCCGCAGGTTCCTCTGTTCCCAAATCCCCAAATCCCCTTTGCCATTCCTGAATCCCCAAATCCCCAAATCCCCAATCCAATTCCCGAATTCCCAAATTCCCAACATTCCCAAATTCCCTCATTCCCTCATTCCAGGGCCGGGGTGCTCTCCAGGACATCCCTCAGCTCCCGCTGTTCCCAAATCCCCAAATCCCCTTTGCCATTCCTGAATTCCCAAATCCCCAAATCCCTGAATCCCCAAATCCCCAATCCAATTCCTGAATTCCCAAATCCCAAAATTCCCAAATTCCCTCATTCCCTGTTTCCAGGGCCGGGGGGCTCTCCAGGACATCCCGCAGGTGCCGCTGTTCCTAAATCCCCTTTGCCATTCCTGAATTCCCAAATCCCCAAATCCCTGAATTCCCAAATCCCCAGTCCAATTCCCGAATTCCCAAATTCCCAAATTCCCTCATTCCCTGTTCCAGGGCCGGGGTGCTCTGCAGGACATCCCTCAGCTCCCGCTGTTCCGCACCGTGTGCAAGCTGTCGCTCTCGGTGCGCGCCGTGCGCGACATCGTCCCCGCGCTGCGCCGCGCCATCGCCACCGCCATGGCCGGCACGCCCGGTGAGAGAGATTCCCAAAAATTCACAAAATTCCCAAAATTCCACAAATTCCCATGGGTTGGAATCCCAAAATTTCCTGGGATTGGGGTTCCAATATCGGCCCCAGGATGGGAATTTGGGATGGGAGGAATCCCAAAATTCCCATGAGCTTGGAATCCCAAAATTCCCCAAAATTCCCCAAAATTTCCATGGGATTTGTAATTTCCATCCCTGCGCCATCGCCGCCGCCATGGGGGGCACGCCCGGTGAGGATTCCCAAAAATTCCCAAAATTCCCCAAAATTCCCGTGGGTTGGAATCCCAAAATTCCCTAAAATACCCCAAAATTCCCATGGGATTGGGAATTTCCATCCCCTCCCCGCGCCATCGCCGCCGCCATGGGGGGCACGCCCGGTGAGAGAGGGTTCCCAAAAATTCCCAAAATTCCACAAAATTCCCGTGGGTTGGAACCCCAAAATTCCCCCAAAATTCCCCAAAATTCCCGTGGGTTGGAATCCCAAAATTCCCAAAAATACCCCAAAATTCCCATGGGATTTGTAATTTCCGTTCCCACCCTGCGCCGTCGCCGCCGCCATGGGCGGCACGCCCGGTGAGGAGAGACAATTCCCAAAATTCCCAAAATTACCCAAAATTCCCATGGGTTGGAATCCCAAAATTCCCAAAAATTCCCCAAAATTCCCAAAATTCCTGTGGGTTGGAATCCCAAAATTCCCTAAAATACCCCAACATTTCCATGGGATTGGGAATTTTCATCCCCACCCTGCGCCATCGTCATCGCCATGGAGGGCACACCCAGGGAGGATTCCTAAAAATTCCCAAAAATTCCCAAAATTCCACAAAATTCCCATGGGTTGGAATCCCAAAATTCCCCAAAATTCCCTAAAATACCCCAAAATACCCCAAAATTTCCATGGGATTGGGAATTTCTGTCCCCACCCTGCGCCATCGCCATGGAGGGCACACCTGGTGAGGATTCCTAAAAATTCCCAAAATTCCCGTGGGTTGGACTCCCAAAATTCCCTAAAATACCCCAAAATTTCCATGGGATTGGGAATTTCCGTCCCCTCCCTGCGCCATCGCCGCCGCCATGGAGGGCACGCCCGGTGAGAGACAATTCCCAAAATTCCCAGAATTCCCAAAAAAATCCCAAAATTTCCTTGGGTTGGAATCCCCAAATTCCCATGGGTTGGAATCCCAAAATTCCCCAAAAATTCCCAAAATTCCCCAAAATTCCCGTGGGTTGGAATCCCCAAATTCCCATGGGTTGGAATCCCAAAATTCCCCAGAGTTCCCGTGGGTTGGAATCCCAAAATTCCCCCAAAATTCCCCAAAATTCCCTAAAATTCCCCAAAATTCCCATGGGATTGGGAATTTCCGTCCCTGCGCCATCGCCGCCGCCATGGGCGGCACGCCCGGTGAGAGAGGGTTCCCAAAAATTCCCAAAATTCCCCAAAATTCCCATGGGATTGGGAATTTCCATCCCCTCCCTGCACCATCGCCACCGCCATGGGGGGCACGCCCGGTGAGAGAGGATTCCCAAAAATTCCCAAAATTCCCCAAAATTCCCGTGGGTTGGAATCCCAAAATTCCCATGGGTTGGAATCCCAAAATTCCCCAGAGTTCCGTGGGTTGGACTCCCAAAATTCCCCAAAATTCCCTAAAATTCCCCAAAATTTCCATGGGATTGGGAATTTCCATCCCCTCCCCGCGCCATCGCCTCCGCCATGGGGGGCACGCCCGGTGAGGATTCCCAAAAATTCCCAAAAATTCCCAAAATTCCACAAAATCCCTGTGGGTTGGAATCCCAAAATTCCTCAAAAATTCCCAAAATTCCCTAAAATTCCCCAAAATTCCCATGGGTTGGAATCCCCAAATTCCCCTGGGTTGGAATCCCAAAATTCCCATGGAGAGCAGTTTTGGGATGGGAATGATCCCAAAATTTTCTGGGATTGTGGATCCCAAAATTTTCTGGGATTTCGGATCCCAAAATTTTCCTGGGATTTTGGATCCCAAAATCAGCCCCAGGATGGGGAATTTGGGATGGGAAGAATCCCAAAATTTCCTGGGATTGGAATCCCAAAAATCCCAAAATTTCCTGGGATTTGGATCCCAAAATTTGCCCCAAAATGGGAATTTGGGATGGGAAGAATTTCAAAATTTCCTGGGATTGGAATTCCAAAATTCCCATGGGTTGGAATCACAAACTTCCCCAAAATTCCCAAAATTTCTTTGGGTTGGAATCCCAAAATTTCCTGGGATTTGGATTCCAAAATCAGCCCCAAAATGGGAATTTGGGATGGGAGAAATCCCAAAATTTCCCTGGCTTGGATTCCAAAAAATCCCAAAACTTTCTTGGGATTTGGGATCCCAAAATCAGCCCCAAAATGGGGAATTTGGGATGGGAGGAATCCCAAAATTTTCTGGGATTTGGAATCCAAAATCAGCCCCAAAATGGGAATTTGGGATGGGAAGAATCTCAAAATTCTTTTGGGTTGGAATCCCCAAAATCCCAAAATTTTCCTGGAATTTGGATCCCAAAATCAGCCCCAAAATGGGAATTTGGGATGGGAGGAATCTCAAAATTTCCTGGGATTGGAATTCCAAAATTCCCATGGGTTGGAATCACAAACTTCCCCAAAATTCCCAAATTTCTTTGGGTTGGAATCCCAAAATTCCCAAAATTCCCTTGGGTCAGAATCCCAAAATTTCCTGGGATTGGGGTTCCAAAATCGGCCCCAAAATGGGAATTTGGGATGGGAAGAATCCCAAAATTTCCCTGGCTTGGAATCCAAAAAAATCCCAAAATTTCCGTGGGATTTGGGATCCCAAAATCAGCTCCAGGATGGGAATTTGGGATGGGAGAAATCCCAAAATTTTCTGGGATTTGGGTTCCAAAATTGGCCCCAAAATGGGAATTTGGGGTGGGAGGAATCCCAAAATTTCCTGGGATTGGAATCCCAAAAATCCCAAAATTTTCTGGGATTTGGATCCCAAAATTTGCCCCAAAATGGGAATTGGGGATGGGAGAAATCCCAAAATTTCCTTGGGATTTTTGGGTTTTTTTTGGGATTCTTTTTTGGGGTCCTGCTGTGGGATTTGGGGTCTCAAACCCCTTGAAGGGATTTGGGGTTTTCTTGGGGCTGTTTTGGCTTTTTGGGATTTTTTTGGGGGGTTTTTTGGGGTTTTTTTGGGGGGGTCTCAAATCCCTATAAGGGATTTTGGGGTGACCCCCGTGGATTTGGGGTTTTTGGGGGCCATTTTTTTGATTTTTGGGGTTTTTGGGGGGGTTTTGGAGTCTCAAACCCCTTGGGGTGTTTTTGGGGTTCCCCCGATGGATTTGGGGTTTTTTTGGGTTTCTGGGAATGGAGATTTGGGGCCATTCCCAGAGATTTTGGGGGATTTTTTTAGGGTTTTTTTTTTTGCTTTTGGGATTTTTTTGGGGTCCTGCTGTGGGATTTGGGGGATCAAATACTTAAAGGGGTTTTGGGGTTTTATTTGGGGTTTTATTTGGGCTTTTTGGGGTTTTTTTTGTGGATTTTTTCATTTATTTTGGGGTTTTGGGGATATTTTTGGGGTCCTGCTGTGGGATTTGGGGTCTCAAACCCCTCGAAGGGATTTGGGGTTTTCTCGGGGGTATTTTGGGTTTTTGGGATTTTTTTGGGGGTCTCAAATCCCTATAAGGGATTTTGGGGTGCCCCCGATGGATTTGGGGTTTTTTTGGGGGGCATTTTTTGGATTTTTGGGGGTTTTTGGGGGGGATTTGGAGTCTCAAACTCCTTGGGGTGTTTTTGGGGTGCCCCTGATGGATTTGGGGTTTTTGGGGTTTCTGGGAATGGAGGTTTGGGGCCATTCCCAGAGATTTTGGGGGATTTTTTTTAGGGTGTTTTTTTTGCTTTTGGGATTTTTTTGGGGTCCTGCTGTGGGATTTGGGGTCTCAACCCCCTTGAAGGGATTTTGGGGTTCCCCCGATGGATTTGGGGTTTTTGGGGTAGCCCTAAAACACTTTTTGGGATTTGGGATTTGGGATTTGGGATTTGGGATTTGGGGTTTTTGGGGGGTTATTTGGGTTTATTTCAGGGATTTTTTTGGGTTTTTTTTTTTTTTGAGTTTTTGGGGTGCTGCTGTGGGGTTTTGGGGTGTCCCCGATGGATTGTGGTGTTTTGGGGTTCCCCGATGGATTTGGGGTTTCTGGGGTGTTATTTGTGTTTATTTCAGGGATTTTTTTGGGGGTTTTTTTTTGAGTTTTTGGGGTCCTGCTGTGGGGTTTGGGGTCTCAAGCCCCTCGAAGGGATTTTGGGGTGCCCCTGATGGATTTGGGGTTTTTTGGGATAATTTTTGGTTTATTTTGGGGTGGTTTTTTGGGGTTTTTTTGGGATTTTTTTGGGGTCCTGCTGTGGGATTTGGGGTCACAAACTCCTCGAAGGGATTTTGGGGTGCCCCCGATGGATTTGGGTTTTTTGGGGTGCCCTTGATGGATTTGGGGTTTCTGGGAGATTATTTGGGTTTATTTCAGGGGTTTTTTTTGGGTTTTTTTTTTGGAGTTTTTGGGGTCCTGCTGTGGGATTTGGGGTCTCAACCCCCTTGAAGGGATTTTGGGGTGTCCCTGATGGATTTGGGGTTTTTTGGGATAATTTTGGGTTTATTTTGGGGTGGTTTTTGGGGATTTTTGAGGATTTTTTGGGGGGTCCTGCTGTGGGATTTGGGGTCTCAACAACCTCGAAGGGATTTTGGGGTGCCCTTGGTGGATTTGGGGTTCCCCCGATGGATTTGGGGTTTCTGGGAGATTATTTGGGTTTATTTCAGGGATTTTTTTGGGGGTTTTTTTTTGAGTTTTTGGGGTCCTGCTGTGGGATTTGGTTTCTCAACCCCCTTGAAGGGATTTTGGGGTGTCCCCGATGGATTTGGGGTTTTTGGGGTGCCCCTAAAACACATTTTGGGATTTGGGATTTGGGATTTGGGATTTGGGATTTGGGGTTTTGGGGGGTTATTTGGGTTTATTTCAGGGATTTTTTTTGGGTTTTTTTTTTGAGTTTTTGGGGTGCTGCTGTGGGATTTTGGGGTGTCCCTGATGGATTGTGGTGTTTTGGGGTGCAGGCCCCGTGTTCGTGGAGCTGCCCATCGATGTCCTGTACCCCTTCCATGTGGTGCAGAAGGAGCTCGGGGGCTCCAGAGCCCCCCGGGGGCTGCGCGGGAAACTCGTCCAGTGGTGAGAAAGGAGCCCCAAAAACCGCCCCAAATCACCCAAAATAACCCAAAATAACCCAAAAATAACCCCAAAATAACCCCAAAAACCGCCCCAAATCACCCCAAAATAACCCAAAAACCAGCCCAAAATAACCCCAAAAACCGCCCCAAATCACCCCAAAATCACCCCAAAATAACCCCAAAATACCCCAAAATAACCCCAAAATAACCCCAAAAACCAGCCCAAAATAACCCCAAAATAACCCCAAAATACCCCAAAATAAACCCAAAACCACCCCAAAATAACCCAAAAATAACCCCAAAATAACCCCAAAAACCACCCCAAAATAACCCCAAATAACCTAAAAATAACCCCAAATCCTCCAAAAATTACCCAAAATAACCCCAAAAACCACCCCAAAAATACCCCAAAATCCACCCCAAAATAATCCCAAAAATGGCCCAAAATCACCCCAAAATAATCCCAAAAACACCCCAAAATAACCCCAAAAATACCCCAAAAATACCCAAATCCCCCCAAAACCACCCTAAAATAACCCCAAAAATACCCCAAATCCCCCAAAACCCACCCATAATAACCCCAAAAACCGCCCCAAATCACCCCAAAATAACCCCAAAAATCACCCGAAAATAACCCCAAAAACCAGCCCAAAATAACCCCAAAATAACCCCAAAAATACCCAAAAAATACCCCAAAATAACCCTAAATTCCCCCCAAAAATACCCCAAAAATACTCAAAGCCCCCCAAAAACCACCCCAAAATCACCCCAAAAATCCCCCAAAACTGCCCCCATACCACCCCAAAACAACCCAAATCCCCCCAAAAATGCCCAAAAACACCTAAAAATCCCTCCAAACACCCAAATCCTCAAACCACCTAAGAACTGCCCAAAACAACCCCAAATCCCAAAACCACCCAGAAATACCCAAACACCAAACAATCCAAAATAACCCAAAATACCCAAAACCACCCAAAGAACCCCAAAATACCAAATAACCCAAAATAACCCCAAACAACCCAATAACCCTAAACTCCCCAAAATACCCCAAACCCCTAAAAACCAAAATACCCCAAAAATACCCCAAATACCCAAACACCCCAAATCCCCCAAAACCACGCAAAATAACCCCAAAAACACCCCAAAAATGCCCAAAACCACCCTAAAAAACCACCAAAAATACCCCAAAATCACCCAAAAGCACCCTAAAAAAAAAAACCAAAAACCACCTCAAAATACCCAAAACAACCCCCAAATAACCCAAAAACCACCTGAAAATACCCAAAACTGCCCAAGCACCCCAAAAATCATCCCAGAAATGCCCCAAAAACCACCCTGATAACCCCCAAAAATACCCCAAATCCCCCCCAAAAAAACCCCAAAATCACCCCAAAGTGCCACCAAACCACCCCAAACCTACCCCAAACTACCCCAAAACTACCCCAAAAGCCACCGAAAATAACCCCAAAGTTACCCCAAACCACCCCAAAATAACCCTAAATCCCTCTCAGAAATACCCCCAAAATACCCAAAAATCATCCAAAAAGTACCCCAAAACCACACCCCAAAATAACCAAAAATACCCCAAAAAACCACCCCAAAAAACCCAAATCCACCCAAAAATAACCCTAAACCAATCCCAAATCCCCCAAAACCACCCTAAAAATACCCCAAAATAACCCTAAATCCTCCCAGAAATACCCCAAAGATATCCCAAAAATACCCCAAACCCCACCCAAAATAACCCCCAAAAATTCCCAAAATAGCCCCAAAATTCCCCAAAAAACCACACCCAAAATACCCAAAAACACCCAAATTAACCCCCAAAAAACCCCAAATCCTCTCCAAAATACCCCAAATCCCCCCAAAACCACCCCAAAAATAACCCAGGAACACCCCAAAAATAACCCCAAAAATAACCCAAAGAATACCCCAAAACCACCCCAAATAACCCAAAAATACCCCAAAAATCATCCAAAAAATACCCCAAGAACTACCCAAACCCCACAAAAACCCCAAAACCCCATTGTAAAACCCACCAAAACCTCTCTAAAAACCCCAAAAATTAGACCCAAAAAACTCCAAAAATCCCATAAAACACCACAAAACCCCATAAAACCCCAAATCCCAAAAATCCCCAAAAAACCCATAAAAACCCCTCAAAAACCCCTTAAAACCCCACAAAACCCCCCTAAAAACCCCAAAAATCAAACCAAAAAAACCCCAAAAAAATCTCCAAACCCCATAAAACCCCAAATCCCAAAAACCCCATAAAAACCTCACGAAAATCCCTCATAAAACCCCTTAAAACCTCACAAAAACCCCATAAAAACCCCAAAAATCAAAGCAAAAAAACCTCCAAAAAATCCCCAAACCCCATAAAAACCCCAAAACCCCGAAATCCCATAAAAACCCCATAAAACCCCCAAATTTCAGGTACCTGTGGAATTACCTGTGTGAACCCCAAACCCCATAAACCCCAAATCCTACAAAACCCCAAAACCCCATTGTAAAACCCACAAAACCCCCCCAAAAAACCCCAAAAACAAAAAAAAAAAAAACCCCAAAAATCCCCAAACCCCAAAAATCCCACAAAACCCCAAATTCAAAAAAACCCATAAAACCCCATAAAAACCTCATGAAAATCCCTCATAAAACCCCTTAAAACCCGCACAAAAACCCCATAAAACCCCCAAAAATTAGACCCAAAAAACCCCCAAAATGCCACAAAAAACCCCCAAAACCCCACAATACCCCATAAACCCCCAAATCCCAAAAAAACCCCGTAAAAACCCCATAAAAACCCAATCATAAACCCCACAAAAACCCCTCAAAAACCCCAAAAATCAAACCAAAAAAACCCCAAAAAAATCTCCAAACCCCATAAAACCCCAAATCCCAAAAACCCCATAAAAACCTCACGAAAACCCCTCATAAAACCCCTGAAAAACCCACAAAAACCCCATAAATACCCCAAAAATCAAAGCAAAAAAACCCCAAAAAATCCCCAAACCCCACAAAACCCCATAAAACCCCAAATCCCAAAAAACCCATAAAAACCTCATGAAAATCCCTCATAAAACCCCTTAAAAACCTCACAGAAACCCCATAAATACCCCAAAAATCAAACAAAAAAACCCCAAAAAATCCCCAAACCCCACAAAACCCCACAAAACCCCAAATCCCAAAAAACCCCATAAAAACCCCACAAAAACCCCTCATAAAACCTTTTAAAACCTCACAAAACCCCATAAAAACCCCAAAAATCAAAGCAAAAAAAACCTCCAAAAAATCCCCAAACCCCACAAAACCCCACAAAACCCCAAATCCCATAAAAACCCCATAAAATTCCCCAATTTCAGGTACCTGTGGAATTACCTGTGCGAACCCCAAACCCCATAAACCCCAAATCCCAAAAAACCCCAAAACCCCATTGTAAACCCCACAAAACCCCCCAAAAAACCCCAAAAATCAAAGCAAAAAAAAACCCCAAAAATCCCCAAACCCCACAAAACCCCATAAAACCCCAAATCCCAAAAAACCCATTAAAACCCCTGAAAAACCTCACGAAAATCCCTCATAAAACCCCTTAAAACATCACAAAAACCCCATAAAAACCCCAAAAATCAAAGCAAAAAAACCCCCAAAAAATCCCCAAAACCCATAAAAACCCCAAATCCCAAAAACCCCATAAAAACCCCACAAAAACCCCATAAAAACCTCATGAAAATCCCTCATAAAACCCCTGAAAAACCTCACAAAATCCCCATAAATACCCCAAAAATCAAACCAAAAAAACCTCCAAAAAATCCCCAAACCCCACAAAACCCCACAAAACCCCACAAAACCCCAAATCCCATAAAAACCCCATAAAATCCCCAATTTTAGGTACCTGTGGAATTACCTGTGCGATCTCTTTGCGGGGGCCTGGGAGCCGCGGGAGCTGAACCCGCTGGGGCTGAGCATCCCCAGGGCGAGCGCGCAGCAGGTGAGGCACAAAAACACCAAAATCACCCCAAAATAACCCCAAAATATCCCCTAAAATATCCCAAAAATATCCCCTAAAATATCCCAAAATATCCCAAAAATCACCTCAAAAATAACCCAAAATATCCCAAAAATAACCCCAAAATAACCCCAAAAATAACCCCAAAATATCCCAAAAATAACCCCAAAATAACCCAAAAATAACCCCAAAATAACCCCAAAATAACCCCAAAAATAACCCAAAAAAACCCCCCAAATGGGGAAAAAATCCCCAAAGTTTGGGGGAAAATACACCGAAATTTGGGGGAAAACTTCAAAATGGGAGGGAAAAATCCCAAAATATGGGGCAGAATCCCAAAGGAGATGAAAGCCCAAAAAATCCCAAAAATCACCCCAAAATATCCCAAAAGTATCCCAAAAATCACCCAAAAATACCCCAAAATATCCCCAAAAATAACCCCAAAATAACCCCAAAAATCACCCTAAAATATCCCAAAATAACCCGAAATAACCCCAAAAATCACCCCAAAATATCCCCAAAATATCCCAAAAATATCCCAAAATAACCCCCAAAATATCCCCAAAATATCCCCAAAATATCCCCAAAATATCCCCAAAATATCCCAAAAATATCCCCAAAAATATTCCCAAAAATATCCCCAAAATACCCCAAAAATAACCCCAAAAATATCCCCAAAATATCCCAAAAATATCCCAAAATATCCCAAAAATATCCCAAAAAATCCCAAAAATATCCCAAAAAAATCCCAAAAATATCCCAAAAATCACCCCAAAATATCCCAAAAATATCCCCAAAAATATCCCAAAAATATCCCAAAATGACCCCAAAAATAACCCCAAAATCACCCCAAAAATATCCCAAAATATCCCCAAAAATAACCCCAAAAAATCCCCCCAAATGGGGAAAAAAACCCCCAAAATTTGAGGGAAAAAACACCGAAATTTTGGGGGAAAACCTCAAAATGGGAGGGAAAAATCCCAAAATATGGGACAGAATCCCAAAGGAGATGAAAGCCCAAAATAACGCCAAAAAATCCCCCAAAATGGGGAAAACTCAAACAGGGAAAAAAACCCAAATTTGGGGGAAAAACCTCAAAATGGGAGGGAAAAATCCCAAAATATGGGGCAGAATCCCAAAGGAGATGAAAGCCCAAAAAATCCCAAAAATCACCCCAAAATATCCCAAAAATCACCCCAAAAATATCCCAAAATATCCCCAAAAATCACCCCAAAAATCACCCCAAAATATCCCAAAATAACCCCAAAAATAACCCCAAAATATCCTCAAAAATAACCCCAAAAACCCCCAAAAATAACCCCAAAATATCCCAAAAATCACCCCAAAATATCCCAAAAATATCCCCAAAAATCCCCCCAAATGGGGAAAAAAAACCCCAAAATTTGAGGGAAAAAACACCGAAATTTTGGGGGAAAACCTCAAAATGGGAGGGAAAAATCCCAAAATATGGAGCAAAATCCCAAAGGAGATGAAAGCCCAAAAAATCCCAAAAATATCCCCAAAATAACCCCAAAAAATCCCCCAAAATGGGGAAAACTCAAACAGGGAAAAAACCCAAATTTGGGGGGAAAAATCCCAAAATGTGGAGCAAAATCCCAAAGGAGATGAAACCCCAAAATAACCCCAAAATAACCCCAAAATATCCCAAAAATAACCCCAAAAATCACCCCAAAATAGCCCAAAATGGGGAAAACAAACAGGGAAAAACCCCAAAATTTGGGGGGAAAAATGACGAAATTTGAGGAAAAAACACCGAAATTTTGGGGGAAAACCTCAAAATGGGAGGGAAAAATCCCAAAATATGGAGCAAAATCCCAAAGGAGATGAAACCCCAAAAAATCCCAAAAATAACCCCAAAATATCCCAAAAATAACCCCAAAAATAACCCCAAAATATCCCCAAAAATAACCCCAAAATAGCCCAAAATGGGGAAAACTCAAACAGGGAAAAAACCCCCAAAATTTGGGGGAAAAATGACAAAATATGGAGCAAAATCCCAAAGGAGATGAAACCCCAAAAAATCCCAAAATAGGGAAAACTCAAACAGGGAAAAAACCCAAATTTGGGGGAAAAAAACACTGAAAATTGGGGGGGAAAACCCTAAAATTTGGGAGGAAACCCCAAAAGAGGTGAGAACCCAAAAACCCCAAAAAAAACCAAAAAACCTCAAATGGGGGGAAATAAAAATGGGGAAAAAACCCCAAAATTTGGGGGAAAAATGATGAAATTTTGGGGGAAAAATTCCAAAATGTGGAGCAAAATCCCAAAGGAGATGAAACCCCAAAGTAACCCGAAAATAACCCCAATATAACCCCAAAAAATCCCAAAATAGGGAAAACTCAAACAGGGAAAAAACCCCAAAATTTGGGGGAAAACCTCAAAATGGGGGAAAAAAACCACTGAAAATGGGGGGAAAAACCCTAAAATTTGGGAGGAAACCCCAAAAGAGGTGAGAGCCCAAAAACCCCAAAAAAACCCAAATGGGGGGAAAATAAAAATGGGGAAAAAACCCTTAAAATTGGGGGAAAAATCCCAAAATATTGGGGGAAACCCCAAAAGAGGTGAGAGCCCAAAAACCCTAAAACAACCCCAAAAAAACCTCAAATTGGGAAAAAATCCCAAAATTTGGGGGGCAAAAACCCCAAAGGAGGTGAGAGCCAAAAACCCCAAAAATATCCCCAAAACCCAAACCGGGAAAAACCCAAATGGGGGAAAACTGAACAATATTGGGGAACTGAAATGGGGCAGAAACCCCAAAAATGGAGTCAGGCCTGGGTTGGGGATAGGCCGGACCCTGATGGGTCAATCCCGGGTTAATCCCAAATTAATCCTGGGTTAATCCCAGGTTAATCCTGGGTTAATCCCAGCTCTGTTTGGGTTAATCCCGGGTTAATCCCTGTCTCTCTGTGTCAATCCCGGGTTAATCCCAAATTAATCCTAAATTAATCCAAATTTATCTGGATTAATCCTGGGTTAATCCCGGGTTAATCCCAAATTAATCCCGGGTTAATCCCGGGTTAATCCCGGGTCAATCCTGGGTTAATCCTGGGTCAATCCTGGGTTAATCCTGGGTTAATCCTGGGTTAATCCCGGGTTAATCCCGGGTTAATCCCGGGTTAATCCTGGGTTAATCCTGGGTTAATCCCAAATTAATCCTGGGTTAATCCCGGGTTAATCCCAGTTGTGTTTGGGTTAATCCCGGTCTGTCTGGGTTAATTGTGGGTTAATCCTGGGTTAATCCCCACTCTATTTAAATTAATCCCAGGTTAATCCTGGTTTAATGCAGGTCCAGGCAGTGTCGGAGCTCCTGGGCTGGGCTCTGTTCTGGTTAATCCCGGGTTAATCTCAGTTGTGTTTGGGTTAATCCCAGGTTAATCCCGGTCTCTCTGGGTTTATCCTGGGTTAATCCCCACTCTATTTAAATTAATCCCAGGTTATTCCAGGTCCAGGCGGTGTCGGAGCTCCTGAGCCGGGCTCTGTTGGGGTTAATCCCATGTTAATCCCAGTCTCTCTGTGTTAATCCTGGGTTAATCCCGAGTTAATCCCGGGTTAATCCCGGGTTAATCCCGGGTCAATCCCGGTTCAATGCAGGTCCAGGCGGTGTCGGAGCTCCTGAGCCGGGCTCTGTTTGGGGTTAATCCCGGGTTAATCCCGGGTTAATCCCAGGTTAATCCCGGGTTAATCCCGGGTTAATCCCGGGTTAATCCCGGGTCAATCCCGGTTCAATGCAGGTCCAGGCGGTCTCAGAGCTCCTGAGCCAGGCTCTGCTGGGGTTAATCCCGGGTTAATCCCGGTCTATCTGTGTTAATCCCGGGTTAATCCCAGGTTAATCCCACGTTAATCCCACGTTAATTCCACATTAATCCCGGTTCAATGCAGGTCCAGGCAGTCGCAGAGCTCCTGAGCCGGGCCCAGCGGCCGCTGCTGCTCGTGGGCAGCCAGGCCCTGCTGCCCCCAACGCCCGCCGAGGAGCTGAGGTGGGACTGGGAGGGACTGGGAGGGACTGGGATGGAACTGGGAGGGACTGGGAGGGACTGGGAGGGACTGGGAGGGACTGGGAGGGACTGGGATGGAACTGGGAGGGACTGGGAGGGACTGGGATGGACTGGGAGGGACTGGGAGGGACTGGGAGGGACTGGGATGGAACTGGGATGGAACTGGGAGGGACTGGGAGGGACTGGGATGGACTGGGGACACTGGGATGGACTGGGATGGAACTGGGATGAACTGGGATGGACTGGGATGGAACTGGGATGGACTGGGATGGACTGGGAGGGACTGGGATGGACTGGGGACACTGGGAGGGACTGGGATGGAACTGGGATGGACTGGGAGGGACTGGGATGGACTGGGAGGGACTGGGAGGGACTGGGAGGGACTGGGATGGACTGGGAGGGACTGGGATGGACTGGGATGGAACTGGGAGGGACTGGGTTATACTGGGATGGACTGGGATGGACTGGGATGGACTGGGCGGGACTGGGATGGACTGGGAGGGGACTGGGATGGACTGGGAGGGACTGGGATGGACTGGGAGGGGACTGGGATGGACTGGGAGGGACTGGGAGGGACTGGGAGGGACTGGGATGGAACTGGGAGGGACTGGGATGGACTGGGATGGACTGGGAGGGACTGGGAGGGACTGGGAGGGACTGGGATGGAACTGGGAGGGACTGGGAGGGAACTGGGAGGGAACTGGGAGGGAACTGGGAGGCGATTTTGAGACCCAGTTTGGGGAAAATGGAGCCGGTTTTGGGGCCAGTTTGGGGCCAAACGCAGCCGTTTGGGGCCAGTTTGGGGCTGAACTGAGCCAGTTTGGGACCAAATGAAGGCGGTTTTTAGACCCAGTTTGGGGCCAAATTGAGCCAATTTGGGGCCAAATTAAGGCGGTTTTAGACCAGTTTGGGGCCAAATGAAGCCGGTTTTGGGGCCAGTTTGGGGCCAAATGGAGCCAATTTGGGGCCAGTTTGGGGCTGAACTAAGCCAGTTTGGGGCCAAATGAAGGTGATTTTGAGACCCAGTTTGGGGCCGAACGGAGCCGGTTTTGGGCCGGTTTGGGGCAAACGGAGCGGGTTTGGGGTCAGTTTGGGGGCTGAACGGAGCGGGTTTGGGGTCAAACGGAGCGGGTTTGGGGCCGAACGGAGCGGGTTTGGGGTCACTTTGGGGCCGAACGGAGCGGGTTTGGGGTCACTTTGGGGCCGAACGGAGCGGGTTTGGGGTCAAACGGAGCGGGTTTGGGGTCACTTTGGGCCGAACGCAGCCGGTTTGGGGCCGGTTTGGGGTCAAACGGAGCGGGTTTGGGGTCACTTTGGGGCCGAACGGAGCGGGTTTGGGGTCACTTTGGGGCCGAACGGAGCCGGTTTGGGGTCACTTTGGGGCCGAACGGAGCGGGTTTGGGGTCACCGTGCCCTCCTCCCAGCGCGGCGCTGCAGGCCCTGGGCCTCCCCTGCTACCTGGGCGGGGCCGCGCGGGGGCTGCTGCCCCCCCAGTGCCCCCTCCTGCTGCGGCAGAACCGCAGGGACGCCCTGAGGGACGCGGACCTGGTGCTGCTGGCAGGTGACAATGGGGACAGTGGGGACAGTGGGGACACCCTGGGGACACCTGGGGACACCCTGGGGACACCCTGGGGACACTGGGGACACATTGGGGACACCCTGGGGACACCCTGGGGACACCCTGGGGACAGTGGGGACACCCTGGGGACACCCTGGGGACACCCTGGGGACACCCTGGGGACAATGGGGACACCTTGGGGACACCCTGGGACACCCTGGGGACACCCTGGGGACACCCTGGGGACAATGGGGACACCTTGGGGACACCCTGGGACACCCTGGGGACAGTGGGGACACCTTGGGGACACCCCAGGGACAACCTGGGGACACCCTGGGGACACCCTGGGGACACCCTGGGGACATCTGGGACACCCTGGGGACACCCTGGGGACATTGGGGACACGCTGGGGACACCCTGGGGACAGTGGGGACAGTGGGGACAGTGGGGACACCCTGGGGACACCCTGGGGACAGTGGGGACACCTTGGGGACACATTGGGGACACCCTGGGGACACCCCGGGGACATTGGGGACACCCTGGGGACACCCTGGGGACAGTGGGGACAGTGGGGACACCTTGGGGACACCTTGGGGACACCCTGGGGACACCTTGGGGACATTGGGGACACCCTGGAACACCCCGGGGACACCCTGGGGACAGTGGGGACACCCTGGGGACAGTGGGGACACATTGGGGACACCCTGGGGACACCCTGGGGACACCTTGGGGACACCCCGGGGACACCCTGGGGACAGTGGGGACACCCTGGGGACACCTTGGGGACACCCTGGGGACACCCTGGGGACAGTGGGGACACCATGGGGACACCATGGGGACAGTGGGACAGTGGGGACACCCTGGGGACAGTGGGGACACCTGAGGGACACCTTGGGGACACCCTGGGGCACCTTGGGGACACCCTGGGGACATTGGGGACAGTGGGGACACCTTGGGGACACCCTGGGGACACCATGGACACCCTGGGGACACCCTGGGGACACCTTGGGGACACCCTGGGGACAGTGGGGACACCCTGGGGACACCCTGGGGACACCCTGGGGACAGTGGGGACACCTTGGGGACACCCTGGGGACACCCCGGGGACACCTTGGGGACACCCTGGGGACAATGGGGACACCCTGGGGACACCTTGGGGACACCTTGGGGACACCCTGGGGACACCTTGGGGACACATTGGGGACACCCTGGGGACACCCTGGGGACACCCTGGGGACACCTTGGGGACACCTTGGGGACATTGGGGACACCCTGGGGACACCTTGGGGACATTGGGGACACCTTGGGGACACCTTGGGGACACCCTGGGGACACCCTGGGGACACCCTGGGGACAGTGGGGACACCCTGGGGACACCCTGGGGACACCCTGGGGACACCCGGGGACAGTGGGGACACCTTAGGGACACCTTGGAGATACCTTGGGGACACCTTGGGGACACCTTGGGGACACCCTGGGACACCCTGGGGACAGTGGGGACACCCTGGGGACACCCTGGGGACAGTGGGGACACCTTGGGGACAGTGGGGACACCCTGGGGACACCCTGGGGACACCCTGGGGACACCCTGGGGACATTGGGGACACCTTGGGGACACCCTGGGGACACCCTGGGGACAGTGGGGACACCCTGGGGACACTTTGGGGACACCCTGGGGACACCCTGGGGACACCTTGGGGACACCCTGGGGACACCTTGGGACACCCTGGGGACAGTGGGGACAGTGGGGACACCCGGGGACACCCAGGGACACCCCGGGGACACCCTGGGGACACATTGGGGACACCCTGGGACACCCTGGGGACACCTTGGGGACAGTGGGGACAGTGGGGACACCCTGGGGACACCTTGGGGACACCTTGGGGACACCCTGGGGACACCCTGGGGACAGCCTGGGGACACCTTGGGGACACCTTGGGGACACCCCGGGGACACATTGGGGACACCTTGGGGACATTGGGGACACCCTGGGGACAGTGGGGACACCCTGGGGACACCCTGGGGACACCCTGGGGACACCCTGGGGATAGCGGGGACACCCTGGGGACACCCTGGGGACACCCCGGGGACACCCTGGGGACACATTGGGGACACCCTGGGGACACCTTGGGGACACCCTGGGGACACCCCAGGGACACCTTGGGGACACCCTGGGGACACCCTGGGGACACCTTGGGGACACCCTGGGGACATCGGGGACACCCTGGGGACACCCTGGGGACACCTTGGGGACACCCTGGGGACACCTTGGGGACACCCTGGGGACACCCTGGGGACACCCCGGTGCCCCCCCGTCCCCGCAGGCACCGTGTGCGATTTCCGCCTCTCCTACGGGCGCCTCTTCGGCCGCGGCACCGCCGTGGTGGCCGTGAACCGGAACCGGGAGCAGCTGCTCAGGAACTCGGACGTGTTCTGGAAACCGCGGCTGGCCGTGCTGGGTGAGGGCCTTGGGGACACTGGGGACACAAAGGAACCGGTCTGGGGTCAGAATGAACCGGTTTGGGGTCAGAACGAGGCGGTTTTGGGGTTAAAATGAGGCAAGTTTGGGTCAAACGGTGACCCAACGTCTTTTGGAAACGGCGGCTGGCCGGGCAGGGTGAGGGGCTCTGGGACACAAATCAATCAGTTTGGGGTCAGAATGAACCAGTTTGGGATCAGAATGGGGCAATTTTGGGGTTAAAATGAGGCGGTTTTGGGGTCAGAATGAGGCGGTTTTGGGGTTAAAATGAGGCGGTTTTGGGGTCAGAATGAGGCGGTTTTGGGTTAAAATGAGGCGGTTTTGGGTCAAACCGTGACCGGGAGCAGCTGCTGAGGAATTCTGACATCTTCTGGAAATGGAGGGTGAGGGGACCTTGGGAACATTGAGGACACAGATGGGGGCATTGGGGACACAAATGGGGACAGTGGGGACACAAATGAACCGGTTTGGGGTCAGAATGAACCAGTTTGGGGTCGGAATGAGGTGGTTTTGGGTTAAAATGAGGCGGTTTTGGGTCAAACCATGACTGAGCACATTTGGTGCTGAATTCTGATGTCTTCTGTTAATGCAGGGTGAGGGACCTTGGGGACAGTGGGGACACAAATGGGGACATTGGGGACACAAATGAACCGGTTTGGGGTCAGAATGAACCAGTTTGGGGTCAAACTGTGCGAGTTTGGGGTGGAACAGAAGCGGTTTGGGGTGGGACTGAGCTGGTTTGGGGTCCCTGGTGACATTTCTGTGTCCTCAGGTGACCCCGCGTCGCTGCTGGTGGCGCTGTGGTGACATTTGGGTGACATTTGGGTGACATTTGGTGACATTGATGTCCCCCCAGGTGACCCCGCGTCCCTGCTGGTGGCGCTGTGGTGACATTTGGTGACATTTGGGTGACATTGGTGCCCCCCCAGGTGACCCCGCGTCGCTGCTGGTGGCGCTGTGGTGACATTGGGTGACATTTGGGTGACATTCCCCTCAGGTGACCCCGCGTCGCTGCTGGTGGCGCTGTGGTGACATTTGGTGACATTTGGTGACATTGATGTCCCCCCAGGTGACCCCGCGTCCCTGCTGGTGGCACTGTGGTGCCATTTGGTGACATTTTGGTGACATTGGTGACATTGATGTCCCCCCAGGTGACCCCGCGTCCCTGCTGGTGACACTTTGGGTGACATTGGTGTCCCCCCAGGTGACCCCGCGTCCCTGCTGGTGACATTGGTGACATTTCTGTGTCCCCCTCAGGTGACCCCGCGTCCCTGCTGGTGGCGCTGTGGTGACATTTGGTGAGACATTGGGTGACATTTGGTGACATTGTTGTCCCCCCAGGTGACCCCGCGTCCCTGCTGGTGGCGCTGTGGTGACATTTGGTGACATTTGGTGACATTTGGTGACATTTCTGTGTCCCCAGGTGACCCCGCGTCCCTGCTGGTGGCGCTGTGGTGACATTTGGTGACATTTTGGTGACATTTGGTGACATTGATGTCCCCCCAGGTGACCCCGCGTCCCTGCTGGTGGCGCTGTCGCGGAGCCTGCCCGGGTTCAGCTGCCCCCGGCCGTGGCTGCAGCGGCTGCGGGAGGCGGAGGAGGAGAAGGAGCGGCAGAACCGGTGAGGGACGGACGGACGGACACGGGGACGGACGGACAGGGACGGACAGACGGACATGGGATGGGGACAGGGGGACAGAGGGACCACGGGGGGGACAGACAGACACGGGGACAGATGGACACGGGGACACAGGGACACGGGGGGGACAGGGATGGGGACAGGAGCGGCAGAACAGGTGAGGGACGGACAGACAGACACGGGGACATGGGGGGGGACAGACAGACATGGGGACAGACGGACACGGGATGGGGACAGATGGACAGGGACGGACAGACGGACACGGGGGGGCAGGGGGACACAGGGGACAGGGGGACAGGGAGCGACTGAACCGGTGAGAGAGGGACAGACGGATGGCAGGAAAGGACAGACGGACAGACGGACAGAGGGACAGGGATGGGGACAGAGGGGACACAGCGACAGGGAACGGCTGAACCGGTGAGGGACGGACAGACGGACACGGGGACAGACGGACACGGGAATGGGGACAGACGGACAGGGACGGACAGACGGACACGGGGGGGACAGAGGGACACAGGGACAGGGAGCGGCAGAACCGGTGAGGGACGGACAGATGGACACGGGAATGGGGACAGGAGGACAGGGGGACACGGGGGGGACAGACGGACAGGGGGACAGGGATGGGGAGCGGCTGAACCGGTGAGAGAGGGACAGATAGACACGGGGGGGACAGACGGACAGAGGGACACAGGGACAGGGAGTGTCTGAACCAGTGAGGGACGGACAGACGGACACGGGGGGGGGGGGACAGGGGAGGGGACACAGGGACAGAGGGGACGGGGACAGGGATGGGGAGCGGCTGAAGCTGAAGCAGTGAGACGGACAGACGGACACGGGATGGGGACAGGGGGACAGGGATGGGGACAAGGAGAGGCTGAACCGGTGAGGGACGGACAGACGGACGGTGGGGGGGACAGACGGACAGAGGGACACAGGGACAGGGAGTGTCTGAACCGGTGAGGGACAGACAGACGGACACAGGAGGGACAGCAGGGGGGACAGAGGGACACTGAGACACAGGGACAGAGGGACAGGGACAGACGGACAGATGGACATGGGGACAGAGAAACAGGGATGTGGAGCTGCTGAACCAGTGAGAGATGGACAGACAGACAGAGGGGACAGGGGAAGGGACAGGGATGGGGAGTGACTGAACCAGTGAGAGAGGGACAGACGGATGGCAGGGGGGGACAGACGGACAAATGGACAGAGGGACAGGGATGGGGACAGAATGGACACAGGGACAGGGAACGGCTGAACCGGTGAGGGACGGACAGACGGACACGGGAGGGGACAGAGGGACAGGGATGGGGACATTTGGGGGATCCCATTCCCAGTTTTGGGGGCACCGCAGCCCCTTCCCCACCGGCCCTGGGGGGGCTTTGGGGTTTTGGGTTCAGAACCCCCAAATTTGGGATTTTTGGGTTCAGAACCCCCCAGTTCGGGATTTTTGGGTTCAGAACCCCCAATTCCAGATTTTTGGGTTCAGAACCCCAAATTCGGGGTTTTTGTTTTCCGTCCCCGCAGGGCCGAGGCCGCGGTGCCCCCCCGTGCCCTGGGCTCAGACCCCCCCAGTTTGGGATTTTTGGGTTCATTCCCCTTTTTTGGAGGATTTTTTGAGGGATTTTTTGGGGGATTTTTGCGTTCACACCCCCCAGTTTGGGGTTTTTGGGTTCATTCCCCTTTTTTTGGGGATTTTTGTGTTCACACCCCCCAGTTTGGGGTTTTTGGGTTCAGAACCCCCAGTTTGGGATTTTTGGGTTCATTCCCCTTTTTTGGGGGGATTTTTGTGTTCACACCCCCCAGTTTGGGATTTTTGTGTTCACACCCCCCAGTTTGGGATTTTTGCGTTCAGAACCCCCAGATTTGGGGTTTTTGGGTTCAGAACCCCCAGATTTGGGTTTGTTTGGCTCCGACCCCGCAGTGCTGAGGCCGCAGTGCCCCCCTGTGCCCTGAGCTCAGACCCCCCCAGTTTGGGATTTTTGGGTTCATTCCCCTTTTTGGGGTTTTTTTTTGGGGATTTTTGTGCTCACACCCCCAGTTTGGGATTTTTGCGTTCACACCCCCCAGTTTGGGGATTTTGGGTTCAAATCCCAGTTTGGGATTTTTGCGTTCACACCCCCAGATTTGGGGTTTTTGGTTCAGAACCCCCAGTTTGGGGTTTTTGGGTTCATTCCCCTTTTTTGGGGGATTTTTGAGGGATCTTTGTGTTCACACCCCCAGTTTGGGATTTTTGGGTTCAGAACCCCAGTTTGGGGGATTTTTTTGGGATTTTTGTGTTCACACCCCCAGTTTGGGTTTTTGGGTTCAGAACCCCCGGATTTGGGGATTTTTGGGTTCAGAACCCCCCGATTTGGGGTTTTTGGGTTCAGAACCCCGGATTTGGGGATTTTTGGGTTCACACCCCCCAGATTTGGGGTTTTTTTGGGTTCAGAACCCCCCAGTTTGGGGTTTTTGGGTTCAGAACCCCCAGTTTTGGGGTTTTTGGGTTCATTCCCCTTTTTTGGAGGATTTTTTGAGGGATTTTTTGGGGGATTTTTGCGTTCACAGCCCCCAGTTTGGGGTTTTTGGGTTCGGAACCCCCAGTTTGGGGTTTTTGGGTTCGGAACCCCCAGATTTGGTTTATTTTGGCCCCGACCCCGCAGTGCCAAGGCCGCGGTGCCCCCCCCGTGCCACCTGAACCCGCTGGCGCTGCTGCGGGCGCTGGACCGGCTGCTGCCCCCCCACTGCCTGCTGGTGGCCGACGGCGGCGACTTCGTGGGGACGGCGGCGTACACGGTGTGGCCACGGCAGCCCA
Organism: Zonotrichia leucophrys gambelii; assembly: GCF_028769735.1. Classification (NCBI taxonomy): domain Eukaryota; kingdom Metazoa; phylum Chordata; class Aves; order Passeriformes; family Passerellidae; genus Zonotrichia; species Zonotrichia leucophrys. The sequence continues at coordinate 5,279 of NW_026992329.1, read as the reverse complement.
GAGGGTGGATGGACCCTGGTGAGGGACACTGGGGACATTGGGGACAATGGGGATGTTGGGGACAATGGGGACATTGGGGATGGCGGCGTACACGGTGTGGCCACGGCAGCCCCGGGGCTGGATGGACCCGGGTATGGGGACATTGGGGACATTGATGGGACATTGGGGACACTGGGGACACTGGGGGATTGGGGGGATTGGGGACAGCAGCGTACACGGTGCGGCCACGGCAGCCCCGGGGATGGATGGACCCTGGTGAGGGACACTGGGGACACTGGGGACACTGGGGACACTGGGGGAGTTGGGGACACCTGGGGGATCAGGGACATTGGGGACACTGGGGACATTGGGGACAGCGGCGTACACGGTGCGGCCACGGCAGCCCCGCGGCTGGATGGACCCTGGTGAGGGACACTGGGGACAATGGGGACATTGGGGACACTGGGGACACTGGGGACATTGAGGGGACATTGGGGACATTGGGGACATTGGGGACAGCGGCGTACACGGTGCGGCCACGGCAGCCCCGCGGCTGGATGGACCCGGGTATGGGGACATTGGGGACATTGATGGGACAATGGGGGGATTGGGGACATTGGGGACACTGGGACGGCGGCGTACACGGTGTGGCCACGGCAGCCCCGAGGGTGGATGGACCCTGGTGAGGGACACTGGGGACAATGGGGACACTGGGGGAGTTGGGGACATTGGGGGGATTGGGGGGATTGGGGACAATGGGGACGCTGGGGACAGCGGCGTACACGGTGTGGCCACGGCAGCCCCGAGGGTGGATGGACCCGGGTATGGTGACATTGGGGACATTGGGGACACTGGGGGGATTGGGGACACTGGGGACAATGGGGGGATTGGGGACATTGGGGACAGCGGCGTACACGGTGCGGCCACGGCAGCCCCGCGGCTGGATGGACCCTGGTGAGGGACACTGGGGAGTTGGGGACAATGGGGACACTGGGGACAATGGGGGAGTTGGGGACATTGGGGACAATGGGGACACTGGGGACAATGGGGGATTGGGGACACCTGGGGGCATTGGGGACATCTGGGGGGATTGGGGACATTGGGGACACTGGGGTCAATGGGGACATTGGGGACATTGGGGACACCTGGGGGCATTGGGGACATTGGGGACACTGGGGGGGATTGGGGACATTGGGGACATTGGGGACAGCGGCGTACACGGTGCGGCCACGGCAGCCCCGGGGCTGGATGGACCCGAGTATGGTGACATTGGGGACATTTGGGGACATTGGGGGAGTTGGGGACATTGGGGACACTGGGGACAATGGGGACACTGGGACGGCGGCGTACACGGTGTGGCCACAGCAGCCACGGGGCTGGATGGACCCGGGTATGGTGACATTGGGGACATTGGGGACACTGGGGGGGATTGGGGACAATGGGGACATTGGGGACATTGGGGACATTGGGGACGGCGGCGTACACGGTGTGGCCACGGCAGCCCAGAGGGTGGATGGACCCTGGTGAGGGACACTGGGGACACTGGGGACGTTGGGGACACTGGGGACAATGGGGGGATTGGGGACAGCAGCGTACACGGTGCGGCCACGGCAGCCACGGGGATGGATGGACCCTGGTGAGGGACACTGGGGGGATTGGGGACATTGGGGACACCTGGGGGGAATGGGGACATTGGGGGGATTGGGGACATTGGGGACATTGGGGACAATGGGGACAGCGGCGTACACGGTGCGGCCACGGCAGCCCCGAGGGTGGATGGACCCGGGTATGGTGACATTGGGGACATTGGGGACACTGGGGGCAATGGGGACCGACGAGACACTGGGGACATTGGGGACATTGGGGACAGCGGCGTACACGGTGTGGCCACGGCAGCCCCGGGGATGGATGGACCCTGGTGAGGGACATTGGGGACACTGGGGACATTGATGGGACACTGGGGGAGTTGGGGACAATGGGGACAGCAGCGTACACGGTGTGGCCACGGCAGCCCCGAGGGTGGATGGACCCGGGTATGGGACAATGGGGACATTGGGGACAATGGGGGATTGGGGACATTGGGGGGATTGGGGACATTGGGGGGATTGGGGACATTGGGGACAGCGGCGTACACGGTGCGGCCACGGCAGCCCCGAGGGTGGATGGACCCTGGTGAGGGACAATGGGGACACTGGGGACACCTGGGGGCATTGGGGACATTGATGGGACATTGGGGACACCTGGGGGATTGGGGACACTGGGGACATTGGGGACACTGGGGGAGTTGGGGACAATGGGGACACTGAGGACATTGATGGGACATTGGGGACATTGGGGACAGCGGCGTACACGGTGTGGCCACGGCAGCCACGGGGATGGATGGACCCTGGTGAGGGACACTGGGGACATTGGGGGGATTGGGGACATTGATGGGACATTGGGGACAGTGGGGACAGCGGCGTACACGGTGCGGCCACGGCAGCCCAGAGGGTGGATGGACCCTGGTGAGGGACACTGGGGACATTGGGGATGTTGGGGACATTGGGGACACTGGGGACAATGGGGGACACTGGGGACATTGGGGACACTGGGGACATTGGGGACACTGGGGACAATGGGGGACACTGGGGACATTGGGGACACCTGGGGACACTGGGGACATTGGGGACACTGGGGACAATGGGGACAGCGGCTTACACAGTGCGGCCACGGCGGCCCCGGGGCTGAATGGACCCTGATATGGGGACATTGGGGACACTGGGGACACTGGGGACATTGGGGACATTGGGGACAGTGGTGTACACAGTGCAGCCACAGCAGCCCAGAGGGTGGATGGACCCGGGTAAGGGACACTGGGGGCATTGGGGACACCTGGGGGATTGGGGACTTTGGGGACACTGGGGACATTGGGGACACCTGGGGGGATTGGGGACATTGGGGACACAGCGCCATACACCGTGATACCTCGACAGCCACAGGGCTGGATGGAGCCGGGTAAGTGACACCTGGGGACACCTGGGGTCAGAGCCACCCCCACCAAGGGACAGGGAGGGGACACTGAGGGGACATGGCCAGACCATGTGGTGACAGGGCCAGGCCCCATAGGGACATGTGGGGACAGCTTGGGGACAGGGCCAGAGCATGTGGGGACACGCAGGGACACGCGGGGACACGGCCAGGGAGATGGCACCGATGTCCTGTCATGTCCTCAGTGTCCCCACTGTCCCCTGTGGGGTGTCCCTGATGTCCCCAGTGTCCCCATGTCCCCTCAGGTCCCTTTGGCACTGATGTCCCTGTGTCCCCTGATGTCCCCAATGTCCCCATTGTCCCCTCAGGTCCCTTTGGCACTGATGTCCCCAATGTCCCTGGTGGTGGCACTGATGATTGTCCCCATTGTCCCCTCAGATCCCTTTGGCACTGATGTCCCTGTGTCCCCAATGTCCCCTGGTGTCCCCAATGTCCCCAATGTCCCCTCAGGTCCCTTTGGCACTCATGTCCCTGTGTCCCCGATGTCCCCTGGTGTCCCCAATGTCCCCTCAGGTCCCTTTGGCACTCATGTCCCTGTGTCCTTGCTGCTCCCGGTGGTGGCACTGATGTCCCCAATGTCCCCATTGTCCCCTCAGGTCCCTGTGTCCCTGTGTCCCCTGATGTCCCCAATGTCCCCAATGTCCCCATTGTCCCCTCAGGTCCCTTTGGCACTCATGTCCCTGTGTCCCTGTGTCGCCTGATGTCCCCTGATGTCCCCAATGTCCCCATTGTCCCCTCAGGTCCCTGTGTCCCCTGATGTCCCCTGATGTCCCCAATGTCCCCATTGTCCCCTCAGGTCCCTTTGGCACTGATGTCCCCTGATGTCCCCAATGTCCCCATTGTCCCCTCAGGTCCCTTTGGCACGCTGGGCGTGGGCGGAGGATTCGCGCTCGGGGCCAAACTCTGCCGGCCCGAGGCTGAGGTGACACCTGGGGGGGACATTGGGGGGGACATTGAGGGGACATGGGGACATTGGGGATAATGGAAGGATATTGGGGACATTGGGGGGATGGGAGTGGGGGGGCATTGGGGACATTGGGGGATGGGGGGATGGGAGTGGGGGGCATTGGGGACATTGGGGGATGGGGGGATGTGGGGACATAGGGGGGACATTGGGGGGATGGGGGAGTGGGGGCATTGGGGACATTGGGAGGGTATGGGGACATGAGGGGACATTGGGGGACATTGGGGGGATGGGGATGATGGGGATATGGGGACATTGGGGATGCGGGGACATCGAGGGGGGCACTGGGGACATGGGGGGGATTTGGGATATTGGGGGGGACACGGGTGATGGGGACATTGGGGACATTGAGGGGGACATGGGGACATTGGGGCATTGAGGGGCATTGGGGGGATGGGGGACAGGGGACATTGGGGGTATTGGGGACACTGGGACAGCGAGAGGACATTGGGGACATTGAGGGGGACATGGGGACATTGGGGACATTGAGGGGGACATGGGGACATTGGGGGGATTGGGGACACTGGGGGATGTGGGACATTGGGGGGGACACGGGTGATGGGGACATTGAGGGGGGCTCTGGGGCTTTGAGGGTATTGGGGACATTGGGGGATGGCGGTGAGGGGACATGGGGACATTGGGGACATTGAGGGAGATGGGGTCATTGGGGGGATGGGGGGGATGGGGACATTTGGGACATCGGGGAGATGGGGAGGGATGAGGGGATGGTGGCAGTGGGGACATTGGGGACATGGGGGGACATTGGGGACATGGGGGACATTGGGGACATTGGGGACATTGGGGACATTGGGGACAATGGGGACACTGGGGACATTGGGGACATGGGGGGACATTGGGGACATTGGGGGACATTGGGGACATTGGGGACAATGGGGACAATGGGGACACTGGGGACATTGGGGACATGGGGGACATTGGGGCATTGAGGGTATTGGGGACATCAGGGGGATGGGGACACTGGGACAGCGAGAGGACATTGGGGACATTGGGGACATTGCAGGGGATGGGGACATGGGGGACATTGGGGAATTTGGGGACATTGAGGACATTGCGGGGACATTGTGGGGACAAAAGGACATCAGGGACATTGGGGACACTGGAGAGGACATGGGGACATGGGAGGACATCAGGGTCAGGGGGGGGTGGAGGGGATGGGGACATTGAGGGGGACATTGGGGACACTGGAGAGGCCAGAGGGTCCCCAGGGCCACCCATGGGTGGCACTCGGTGGCACTCGGTGACACTGGGTGACATTTGGTGACACTGCCAGGTGTGGGTCCTGTTCGGG